>NC_073638.1:56060000-56230000 GCF_029407905.1 Bubalus kerabau
TCACCATCAAGCCCACTGGAGGCTACTAAAGGATGTGAGTGCATGTATTTCCTAATCAGTGACATTAGTTTATATCTGCTTATTAAGGTACCCATTAAATTCATCCTGAGAGAGATAACATGAACACTAATGCACTTCACATCTTCCATCAGTGCTTTTTTATTTATTTCTATAATGGAGTTATTAATATCTGAATTTAAAAGTACAAGAGAATGCAAAGCTTTTAGTAATGGTCTACGATCTTTTACTCTGGCAAGATGTGGAAGATATGAAAAGCAAAGTCATCCATTATTATGTTGACATTTTTATTCTCTCTCTCTAAAACATAGCCATTAAAATATACATGATACCATTTATTTTAAAAGTAAGTTAATATCTTTTATATAATTGCCTCTTCTAAATAAAGTATATTATCTTAGTTTCCCTATAATTTATCTTTAAGTTATCTTGGTTTTCTAATTTTAATTTGAAACTCAAGAGTATATACAGGATTTTGTGTCCCTTTTGAATATGCCAGTCATAAAGTACTAATTGAATGTACTGTTCTAGGCTCTGGTGGGTATAAAAGTAGATGCCCTGTATGAAAAACAGTCCACATGTGTATAAAATCTAACTGTTCTGGTGAATTCCCTTAACCAAAATAGATACTCCATAAATCTCTCTTCATTTCCATTCATTAGCACTTGCATTTGAAACATTTGGCAAAGTTGCTAATATGACTTTCCATTTGAGAAATCCATAAACTACTGCCTTCAAGGCCTACAGCAGCAGCTGGTACCTTTTTGTTTTGCTTTGAGTTTTTGCTATTACTCTTTTTTCAAAGCTGGTAACATGAAATGAATAACGCCAAGAAGTAGCAATTTGGCAGATCCGTTAGCACATACACTCCTGTTCGTCTCTCTACCAGCAGCGTTATTACCGTCTACCTTTGGTACTCACTCTTACTCTGTTATCCCAGGTGCAGAAAGAGAAGGTTAGGTAGTGGCAGCCTTTTTAATTTGCTCCTTACATCAGACTTCCTTTATGGTGAGTAAAACACAATATCTTAGACTCATTATATTTAAATCTGTACTAACATTCTCTTTCCCCCAAATAATCACATGGTTCAGTACTAGTACCCATGTTTACTGGTGCTGCATTAGTTTGGGTTTAATAAGAAGCAGACTTCAAGAGGGAATTAGAGGGACAAATGATTTATTGAAAGAAGGAGCAGAGGAAGGTGAGAAGAGCCTTCAGACTGCAGTACAGATATGATACTTGTAGAAGGAGGAAGGAAGGAAGGAGAACTGAGTTGGAAAACTCTTGGACTACAACTCAGGTCTAAGTTGATGTGAAATACTCAAGCCAAAGCTGCTCACTGGAAGAGTCCCATGTTTTACCCTATAGGGCCTACCTCAGCAACATTACTGTGCATGTCATTGGCTGGGAGCAGCCTGTATGAAGTTTGGCATGAATGCATCGAAGATCCAGAGGTTCGGTAGCTGGAGCCATCAGCCTTCATATGTATTCCCTGCTGCAGAAGATCTAAGGGACACATTTTATGACTTACATGACTTCAAATAAATTTAACACCTCAGTTCAGAATGTAATACTGCCAATACAGTGTTATTGTAAAGGTTAAATAAGGTTAAATAATGTATTTTAAAACCTTGGGACATGATAATACTTAATAAATATTAGTTCTTTTTCTGCTGTCTAGAATGTGATCATTTTCTAACTTACTTTCCATAGAAGAACATCGTTAGAGTAGCAAATGTGCTGATGTTGTCTATATTAGTACTACTCAAGGTGTGTTCTACAGACCAGTATGTTACTAGCAGCAAAATAAGGAGCTTATACCAGATGTAGCTCAATGATGTCAATAAACACACTACTTAGTTCAAATGCAAATTTTTTTTCATATCAAGACGAGTAAGGAAGCAGTGTGTTTAGTTAAATTCCAGCACAAGCTCCTTATTTATTGCATATTGGCACTTTGAATAGTGTTGGACTTGAGTTAAATATAACCAAAATGTAATATCCTTTTAAAAATCAGATTTTCTTTTTCACCGTATATACAACTTCATTATACATATTTATGCTTGTCTGCTAAAGAGGAGATCACTGGAGGCTGGGCACTGGTAATTCATGTTACTTATGCCAGTGGCAGCCAGTAGCACTGTTAGCATTTGTCAGCTTCAGGGCCTGCGATCAAATATCAAAGTAGGCAGCTTTGTCACTGTCGTATTTCTAGGCCCCTTGCCTAACTCTTACCAGCAAATGCTCATCGAGCTTCCGCCACCTGCGAGATACCGTGTGCCTACTACTGTCCACTGTTCTCACACTGCTCTGTTACAGCCTTGCGAGCCCCCAAGTTGTGATGCTCCACCAAAATCTGCCTTCCCTCACAGTTCCAGGGAACTCCAAGTCCTATTCCCTCAGTAATGCAGAGGTGACTTGATCTCCTAGTTACGAATTTGCAATTCAAAATTTGAGCCTGTTACTGGAACAATATTACACACATTTTTGAACTGTGGATGCCGTATCTTAATGCATGAGTTATAATCTTTCTTTGGTTCATTTCACCATGTATACCAGAAATACTTGTCATCACACATCTGTAAAGCTGCTGACCTCTGCCCTAAAGTGGGTGTTGAGTTTTCTCACAACCTTTCACTTTGGTAACCTTCTTCCATGGAATGACGTTGGGCACCGAGACATGAATCCAGGAAGTCAATCAGACCTTTTCCTTGTATGTTTAGGGATTTAAAATATTAGCTGCATATTGTTTTTAGTTGCAGGCATCCTTTCATATTCACACACACACACGCTTTCATATTGAAACTAATTAGATGGAGATTTAGTGTGGTTTTTTTCTATGTACTCCCAGGTCTTTGACGATGTGTTAACATGATGTAGTAGACTAGGAATATCTAGTTTTGCCTTCATGCTTTTAAAAACTAAAGTGCATGTTTCATAAAATTAAAGTGTCCCAAGAGTCGGTTAATATAAAGTAATATTTTGCCAAGGTCATAAGTGATTTAATATGAAAGATCATATTTTATCGTAACCATAACAGACTTAGCAAAACCTCGGCAGACAAATTGCTGGTTTAGAAATGATCTGAACTTACTTTTCCCCAAAACACAAAACCCACAAGATTGTGTATATAAGGCAACAGGCATTATTTCATTGATCCCCAAGGTTGTGGATCTAGCAGCAACTATTACAACGTGCTTTGTTTTTATTATTGCTCTGTTTAGTTAGTCATCCAAATTCTAGCCATTTCTGTTTATAGCAAGATAGAGCATATAGCCCAGGCAGCACAGCTAGTCATACCTTTTTATTGATGTAATTTGACTTATTTTGGTTCCTTTCCTGGTGTCTAACATTTTGTGAAGCCCTACCATAAATTATTGGCTTGTATAACCCACTGCATCACCTTCACCCAGAGATTTGCTGCCTGTGCAGTTCCTTAATTTTCAAGTGTGAGAGATTTATTTTTCCTTAGTGAGTCCTAATGTTTCTGCACACACACGCACACATGCTTGTGCATGTGTGTGGGTATATAGGAAGGCCAGTGAGAAAGTCCAACTTATTCTTGGTTAATTCCTGCATGAGATTCTGGAGAAATCTTTAAACTTAATAGATACTGGTTGCTGTGTTCTCAAGTTGACTTGATCGTGAACAGTTTGGTGGTGGTTTTAAATTTTTGCTCCAATTTTGCTTATTTTTCCTGGGGATTCTGACTAGTCAGGGTGCTGTACACTTCATGTCCTCAGTGAATACTTATCAACTGTGTAACTGACCAATGCCATTTCCTAAGCCCATGTAAATGACTAAGATACTATTACAAATATTGTATGTCAGACAAGCACTCTATGAGATAGATGGCCTTGTCCCCACTTGACAAACGAAGATTTTGGAGCTCAGAAAACGTAAACACTTTACCCAAAGTCATACAGTTTATACATGAAGGATTGGGATACTTTATCAGAAGATTTTTTTATGTACATGATTATATTTGATCCTTCAGTCCTTGAAGTGGACAGAATAAATTCATTTCTATGCTATTGAGTACATGGTCACTATAGTGGGCCTGGCTCAGTCCAGTACTATCCTCTGAACTCTGATATTACTTGGTGTTTGTTAAAGTTTATAGGTCAGTAATGGCATTGGTCACACCATTTTAGTGTGGTCACCAATGGCTGACTTTTGTTAAGTGATTCTCTGTTGCCTCCCCGGTAGAGCCCCTGCTCAAATACTTGGTGTTCAAGTAAGCACTTTTATAATGAAAAAACAATGTGTGTGGAGGGCAGGGGGTGGGGGCAAGCCTTGCAGATCTGTCCATGTCAGCCACCTTCTTAAAACCTTCAAATCATTTCCCGAGGTTACCTTCCCACAACCCTTCCCCCTCAAAAACAGACATTTCAGCATGCCAAAGGCTTCACATGATCTGTCTTCTTCCTCCCTTTTCAGCCTCACCTTCTGCTGCCACTCACCCCAAAACCCCTGCCACTGGCCCTTTATGCCAGGAAAGCTGAACTACTTCACTGAGGTGAGGCCCACCTTCTGCTTTTGCTTTTTTTTAATCCCCTTTTACCCCCTTTGCCTGATATCTCCCCCTGTCACTCATGTGATAAATTCCCATTCGGTCTCCACTGTACAGCTCCGTGGTCTTTCCTACTATAAGCCTCTCTTTACCTTCCTGAATAGAGTTATTATTCATCTTCTATTCTCCCTGCTCAACTTTAAAAAAAAAAAAATACTCATTTGGAACTTGCCTTGCAGTCCAGTAGTTAGGACTGGGTGCTTTCACTGCTGTGGGCCCAGGTTCCATCCCTGGTCGGGGAACTAAGATCCTACAAGCTGTGTAGCCTGGCCAAAAGACAAAACAAAGCCTCAGTCATATATATCAATATTTTTACATGTCTGTTGTCATTTATTGTATATGTAGATGTTCCCTACTAGACTAATAAACTCTGTTAAGGATGAGAGACCAAAATTTACTCATCCCTTTATCCCAACACAGTGTCTAGCACCAAAAATGGACTGAGCAAAGGTTTGTGCCTGGAAGACAGAAAGCATCAGTGACCCTCCTCTGGGAATTAAGGAATGAAAATTCAACACTAAAAGGAAAAGCCTGCCATTTGAAAGGAGAGCGGGGTACACATTAGTATCAAATGAAATTAGTGTCTTCACTTCTTATAAATGTGCTGGGCTTTGCATGTGTCTAGGACGATAATGCAGGGCTTTGAGAAATGGAGTGAGATTAAAGAGAAGTTATACAATGAGAGAGCATTTTCCTTTGGTAATAAGTTAGAGGTTATTGAGTACCTTTTTCTCTTCTAGTCAAACAGAAAGCTGACAAATGTTTTCCAAGTGTTATCAGAATTTTCTAATCTTTTGTCTTTCACTGACATTTTTATTTAATCATTTCAGATGCAATAGTAAATTACTGACCTTGTGTGTAATTCAACTAGTGCACTTAAAATGGCAATACAGGGCAGATTGTTACCAGCTCACCAGGATGTGTGATGTGATACCATTTGAAGCTCTGAAAAGAGAAGGGAAGGGATTGTGTCTTCAGATAACTCAACCCTGGAGTTCTGGCCCATTAATACAGTTTTTAGTTGTATAAAAGTTACACATGCTGCTAGTTTAGCGAGTCAAATAGTTCCTTAAGGTTTATTATGAAACAGTATTTTTCCATGTACCTTAAAGGAAACTACTTTAGTAATTTGAACAGATTCTCTCTTGTGTGTGTTAGTCTCTTAGTCGTGTCCAACTCTTTGTGACCCCCATGGACTATAGCCCGCCAAGCTTCTCTGTCCATGGAATTCTCCAGGCAAGAATACTGGAGTAGGTTGCCATTCCCTTCTGCAGGGGATCTTCCCAACCCAGGGATCGAATCCGAGTCTTCACCATCTGAGCAACTGGGGACGCTTACCTCCAAGTCACTAAATAACCTGACAATATCACTTCTTCTTGGGTTTTAAGATTATCAGTGATTCCTTCAGTAGAGGATGATAGTCTAGCTCCCTTTCACCACATCTTTACTGCAGGCATATTCCATTCTACCAATATGGGTTCATATTTAAACTACCAGTTCTATATAAAGTTCCCTCATAGATAAGACATACAGTATACTATGATTCGGAGAAGGCAATGGCACCCCACTCCAGTACTCTTGCCTGGAAAATCCCACAGACGGAGGAGCCTGGTGGGCTGCAGTTGATGGGGTTGCGAAGACACGACTGAGTGACTTCACTTTCACTTTTCACTTTCCTGCATTGGAGAAGGAAATGGCAACCCACTCCAGTGTTCTTGCCTGGAGAATCCCAGGGACGGGGGAGCCTGGTGGGCTGCCGTCTATGGAGTCGCACAGAGTCGGACACGACTGAAGTGACTTAGCAGCAGCATACTATGATTACTTTTTCTCTACCTAATATTTTTTTGTTTTCTTTGAAGTTTATGATTCTCTTATTTTTACTTTGATTAGTTTTCAATATGCTTATAGCTAATTCTACCCCAAACTCTCCACCAATTATCTAAATCTCCTCTCAAGATGTTCAGACATGTCAGATGTACAGTCAGTTGCTTGTCAGATTTTCAGTCAATTTAATCTTTGGAAATCTCTCCTGCTCCAATCTGACCTGCTCCGTTCTCTTTGCCTTACCTAAAATCCTCAGGATTCCCATCACTTCTCTTGTGTTGAAATTCATTTTCTGAATGGATTCCATGTCTTCTTCTTTCTCAGTTTACTCTCGTTTTGTTGACAAATGTCTTCCTTTAGCTTCCTGAGAAAGGATGTATGGAGGTAAATTTTGGTGACTTTGTAAAACTGAAAATATCTTTATTCTTTTTTTATTTGGTATGGAATAAGCTGGAAATATTATATATATATAGATTTTATATACCTATCAGTTCAGTTCAGTCGCCCAGTCGTGTCCGACTCTTTGCGACCTCATGAATTGCAGCATGCCAGGCCTCCCTGTCCATCACCAACTCCCAGAGTTCACTCAAACTCACATCCATCGAGTCAGTGATGCCATCCAGCCATCTCATGCTCTGTCATCCCCTTCTCCTCCTGCCCGCAATCCCTCCCAGCATCAGAGTCTTTTCCAATGAGTCAACTCTTCGCATGAGGTGGCCAAAGTACTGGAGTTTCAGCTTTAACATCATTCCTTCCAAAGAAATCCCAGGACTGATCTCCTTTAGAATGGACTGGTTGGATCTCCTTGCAGTCCAAGGGACTCTCAAGAGTCTTCTCCAGCACCACAGTTCAAAAGCATCAATTCTTCATTGCTCAGCTTTCTTCACAGTCCAACTCTCACATCCATACATGACTAATGGAAAAACCATAGCCTTGACTAGACGGACCTTTGTTGGCAAAGTAACGTCTCTGCTTTTGAATATGCTATCTAGGTTGGTCATAACTTTCCTTCCAAGGAGTAAGCGTCTTTTAATTTCATGGCTGCAATCACCATCTGCCGTGATTTTGGAGCCCCAAAAAATAAAGTCTGATACTGTTTCCACTGTTTCCCCATCTATTTCCCATGAAGTGATGGGACCAGATGCCATGATCTTCATTTTCTGAATGTTGAGCTTTAAGCCAACTTTTTCACTCTCCACTTTCACTTTCATCAAGAGGGTCTTTAGTTCCTCTTCACTGTCTGCCATAAAGGTGGTGTCATCTGCATATCTGAGGTTATTGATCTTTCTCCCAGCAATCTTGATTCCAGCTTGTGCTTCTTGCAGCCCACCATTTCTCATGATATACTCTGCATATAAGTTAAATAAGCAGGGTGACAATATACAGCCTTGACGTACTCCTTTTCCTACATAGGTATATAAAATAGCAACACCGACTCAATGAACAGGAGTTTGAACAACCTTTGGGAGATAGTGAAGGACAGGCAAGCCTGGCGTGCTGCCGTCCATGGGGTTCCAGAGAGCTGAACACAGCTTAGCGACCTAACAACAACTGATATATTTTAAAGAATTTTCAAGTCAGTGCTCCATTATATTTTAGCTTCCAGTATTACTTTTGATGTTTGGTTTTTGTATTTGATTGGCCTAAAGATATTTGACTCCCCCCCCTTTTTTTAATGTGATCTATATACTTTGTTTTGCTTTGCTTTGTTTCCTTTCTGGAAATCTGTAGAAACTCCTCTTGTCCTCAGTGTTTTAAAATTTCAGGCTAATGGACCCTTAAGTTTATTTTTTCCATTGTGCTGGGTACTCAGTGAATCCTTTTAGTCTGAAAATTCAAGTCATTAAGTTCTGGGAAATTTCTTTGAATTATTTCATTGATGATTTCTTCTTTATTTTCTGTTTCTAGACTACTATTGTATTTAGGTAATAGATCTCCCTCACTGATCCTCTAATGTTATCTCTTTTCTCCTGTTTTCCACCTCTTAGTCTTTTATTTTAACTCCTCAGACATTCCCTTAACTTTGTATCTTGCCTGTCTATTTTTTGTTGTTCATATTTCACTTTCATATTTTAAATTGCTAACAACTCTTTTTTCTCTGAATAGCATCCTGTGTGTAGTATCATCTTTTATCCATCTGAGCATATTAATGTTTTTGAAATATTTATTCTTATTTTTGTTTTCAGTTTGATCTTGATATTGTCATTTGCCTTAGAGGCACTTCTTAAGTTTAATGATAGTTGATTGCATATTTCTTTTTAAGAGGAGAGGACTAGAAAATATAGGGAGCTCTTTGTGTTGTTAACTGTGAGGTTCACTTGCTGGGCTCTTTTCATTGGGGAATACCGAATGTCATCCTTCTGAGGTCTTTCCTCTGGGCTTGTCAAGGATCTTTCAGTATCCACCTGTAAAGTATTTGCCTGTGTTCTGGAAGCAGAGTGGAGGGAAGAGAAGTACAGACCTCAGCATCTAGTATGCTTACTTTCATTTAATCACCTTGTTGGCAGTACAGTGCCTTTGCCCTTACCTGCGTTGATGTTTCCCTCTCCAAAATCTAAAATTCTAGTTCATTTGCCAAGGTGTAAGAGTGGTTGTTGCCTCAGTCTATGGAATTGAGAGGGGATCTGGAAATATAATTGTCTTACAGATTTTCAGCTGGTCTTCCTGTTTTGTTTTTTTTAATTGCGGTATAAGTGACATACAACACTATATCAATTTCAGGTGCATAACATAATGACTCAGTATTTGTATGCACTGCAAAATGATCACTCAGTTTTCTGTTTTTAGCCCCACTTTTACTGCCACTTTAAGAAGTACTTAGGGGCCACCAATTCCTGAGCCTTATGGTTGTTACTGAATTATAGCTCACATTGCCTCTCAAACCCCCTCTTCTGGCTTAGAATTCAGCTTTTTAAAAATCTGTCCATCCTGCTTTTCAACTTCCAAAATTTCGTTGCTGTTATAATCTTTGCAGCTCTCTCTTTGCTGTATTTACATATAAGCACAATACATACAGGGGATAATAATTTAAAACATTACTGTCTTCTCATTAGAAACAAAGGAAGCGTAAAGATAGAAAACCCCATTACTGACACTTAAGTTTCAGGAGGTTGCAGAAGTCAGTGTACATGTTTCAATCTGCCGTCTTAACCCACAAGTTCCCAAAAGTTTTTAAGTAGAGAAAAGTTTTTATAAAGGTAAAAGAAACCAGCAAACTTTATAATATTTTTTATTTTAACCGAATTCAGCTTGATTTTATTTCCAACAGTAGAAGAATGAGATCCAAATAAAACTAGTGAATGTCTCAAAGCCACAACCAGGTTTTGATGAATATTTTTCCTTTTGTGATCAAGAATTAAAATCCAGAAGGTTACAAAACCTAGAGATTCAGAGATATTTCCACTAATTTCCAACACTTTTCTCCAGTTTTCCTAGGAGATACTCATCGTGCTTCTTAAAGTTAATTGATGAGGTATTATTACCCTCTGAGAAACTTCATACATTAGACTGGGAAAAGAGAGAATGAAGTAGGTTAGAAAGTTGGTTCTGCCCCTCCTAATGTTCTTCCATAATATACACTTCACAAAAATAGTATCTTGGGAAGAGCATTATTTGATATTCATAACTTTAAATCAGATAGGCTAGAGGTTTATTGGTTTTATCAGTTGTGTAATCTTTAGGAGTTACTTAACCCTCTGAACTTGTATCTTCATCTGTGAAGCAAAGATTAAGTACAGTTGGCCCACCATGTCCGTGGATTTGACATCCCTGGTTACAGTGGGCCCATGCAGGGACTTGAGCAGGGCCCATACAGGGACTTGAGCATCTTTGGATTTTGGTATCTTCAGGGTTCTTGTAACAAATCCCCCACTGATACCAGGAGGCATCTGTAATATTTTGAGGGTATATAAACTTTAAATAAGATACGATATTAAAGAACCTAGCACATAGAAGCTGAAGACCAAATGATACCCATTTTTCTTCTTACTGATTCAATCAGGGTAAGCTTTTCAGTGTATAACATTTAGACTACATCTGAAGAGAGGATAAGATTTTAAAAGATAAGCCAGAGATGGAGACCTTCCTGGAAGGATAGACCTTCCAGACTGAAAGAATAGCGTGACAAAAGAATGGCTACGTCAAAGAATCCAGTCTGAGACTTGTTTAAGGACTGGCAAGTACTTCCAGGTGTTTTGGACTGTCCAGCACATGAAAGGCTGCAGCACAATGGGAGTGAGGCTGGGAAGGTTTTGATATAGGGGCACCTCAGCAAGAAAATTAAAAGGCTGGTGTTCTCACATATTGCAGCACTGAGTGAGATACAGACAAAGCAAGGATCCATTGGGAAAGCAAGGCCCCCTTCTCTGGTAAAGCTTATTTAATATGGCTTTTTAACAGCTTGATCTGATAGAGATCAAAATCATAATGGAAGTTATTGATAAACTTGGAAAAATGTATGAGATATATATATATATACACACACTCTAAACAAGTATACTTGTCATGTAACTTGTTTGTTACTCTAAACAAGTCAAGAACGTTAAGTAAAGACTATGTCCAAGAGAAGAAGATTGCTATCTTCATGTTTCAAAGGCTGTCAGGGGAATAAGGAGTAAAATTAAACCTTGATGATGGATCAGAAGAAATCAGAAAGGAGTTTTTAGTTCCCTTGAGAAATAATATTTTTTATCAGATCAAACTGCCCAATAGTGAAATGAAAAGCTTGAAGTAAATTAAAAATCTAGTCAATTAGAGTTATATATACTAGAGCTAAATGATTATCAGAGATGCTGTAGAAAATGGGACTGTTTTGTGAAGTGGTAAAAGCGAGTGCCTTCTAAGGTTACGCTCAACTCCATATGATTCTGTGCCTGACCAGGGCTCTTATATCATCTAGGTGTAAACTTTGTCTCACGCTTTGCGCACAACAAACTGTTCCACAAACTGAACCTTGAGGATAGTTACAGATCCCCTGAGACAGTCCTGTCCTTTAGTCAACTATTTAAGCTGCTTGAGAGAGCTCCAGAAGCTGTCACTGGAAAGGAGGATTTTCTCCACAGTTCTGCTGAAAACAGTGGGACAGTCTCCATCCAAGTGGAGCCTTTGGCGCTACTCCACAGACCTCAAGAACATCTTCACCTGCGTGGGAGCCTCCAGCCACCTTGAGACAGGGCTTACCACCCCTGGCAAACCCCCAGTAGCTCTAAAACTCTTTCCTTCTCTTTGTCTTAACTGAAATCTGAGGCCCTTCCATTGGAGACTTGTTTTCTGACACTCCACAGGAGCAGAAGGTGATGAAGATGGAGGTTGGGATGGGTCATTTGTCCATTTCTCATTACCATTACTTTTCCCTCCTTGTTTAAAACCATCATCTTGCTTTGGAGCAGTTTAACTGTTCAACTCTCTAGTCGCTTCAGTCATGTCCAACTCTGTGCGACCTCGTAGACGGCAGCCCACCAGGCTCCCCCGTCCCTGGGATTCTCCAGGCAAGAACACTGGAGTGGGTTGCCATTTCCTTCTCCAATGCATGAAAGTGAAAGTGAAGTCGCTCAGTCCTGTCTGACTCTTAGCAACCCCATGGACTGCAGTCCACCAGGCTCCTACATTCATGGAATTTTCCAGGCAAGAGTACTGGAGTGGATTGCCATTGCCTTCTCCTACCTAGCCACATCATCTGGTATTCTGGCTATTTCTTTGGGGCACTCAGAACTTGGAACCTCACTTAAGATCTTCCGTTCTAGGCCACTACTTCTATAGTAACTGTGTTTTTACCCTAATATCATCCCCTGTCTTTCCCATACTAGTCTTCATGCCTTTCCCATGTTCTCTCTTGCTTCTGTGCTCTTATGCCTGCAGTTTCCTCCCTTTGGAACACTGTTTCTGTACTCTTTCACCTGATAAAATCCAGCTTGCAGTGTGTGGCCGGATAGGCTATCACGTCTTTCCCAGGTGGATCTGTCTCCCCTAGAGTTGGCCAGGCCTTCTTCCTCTGTGTTCCTATAATTTTCTCTAATTTTATATTTATTATTCTTTAATATATTTTGTTTTTGATTTTTAAATGTCTTTTCCACTATAACATTATTACCTAAAAAGCAAGAACTCCCTGTTCTTTATTTTGTAACTTTAACCCATGGCCTGGTGCGTAGGTGTTCAGCACCTCCTGGCAGAATGCATACGATTCCAGCTGCTTGTCTTCTGTGTGCCCGTACAAGACTGTAAAGGTCGAACAAATAGTAGGAGACCTGGTATTACTATAGCTAGTTCATATCTAGCTCAAATAGGTAATAATTAAATTACTAGTTAAATAATTAAATACAGACACACCACTGGTGGACTTAGGTTCAGAATGTAAGTCTGCCCTTTACCTGCTATAGTTTTGTGCTTTATTCCTGTTAACCCTATCACTGTCACCCTACTTTTGTGTTTCTGCCAGTTTTCCAGTCCCCTTACTTTAGTCTTTTGGCATTTCTTATCCTCAAGACATAGTGAATATATTTGCTTACCTTGGATGTTTTCTTTTTCATGAGTCTTGTCTTTTAAGGCTATATATAGTGTGTTACATTTAGGACACATCTGATTCAGTTGAGATAAAAAATAACAACATACAGGCTTAACCAAAAGAAAGTTAGAAAGAAAAACTAGTAATGGAGTAGAAAAATAAGGTGCAACATTAATGGTTAAGTATAAAAAATAGTAACGTTCTTAGCAATAGCTATTGAGGAAAGGGGATGAGAAGTAACAATTTAAGATGCTTATAACCCACAGACTGTGTTGAGAGTTTTACATACATGGTTTTATTTATTCCATACAATAACCCTGTGAAGCAAATGTTGTGTGTATTACGTAGGTCAGGAACCAGAAGTTCAGAGGGGTTAAGTGACTTGCTCAAGGTCACAGAGATGTTAATGTGGAAACTTGGAGTTCAACCCAAGACTTTTTCACTTTTTAGTTCCTCTCCTCTTCTGCTTCACATATTTTAAATTGGTGTTTTATTAGCTTATTTTTGATTTAAGAGTTTTGGAAGTTAGCTCAGAAGTTAACATGGAAGTGGCAGTTTGAAGACAGAAGATCATGTGGTTTAATAACCTTAGAATAATCCTTAGAAGCAGTTAACTGATTTGAGGGGGTGGTTTTATATTATAACCTGTTCAAAGATTATTAATTAATAGTGCAGAGAGCAATATTTAAACAGCAAGTAGAGCTCTCACCAAATCTCTTGATGCAAATTTTAATACAGTCTAAAATTTGTGCTGATTTTTCTTTGGACAGTTGTCCAGAATTGTTCATGCCTGCTTAGATGATTAACACATTATAGAGACTTTATTTTCAATGTGCTTTATTAAGAAGAAAAATGTGTTCAGACTCTATTGTGAGAAATGAAATAAAATGATTCCTCGGCCAGTCTGCTCCTCTTCCATTGACACCACCCCGCACACACACATTTACACATATTCTCATCTCATACACTTACTCACTGCCTGTGTCACTTAGACTCTTTCCTCCTTCTCCACTGATTTGTCTTCTTTCCTACCATTTTGTACCCAGCTTAGCTCAACTCATTTTCTGTAGGTCCCAGTACTTCAAGAAAGTTTTTCCCACAGAGATTTCTCTGTAAACCAAATAAGCAAATTTGGATTTTACCCCTGCAATGTGCACTCAAAAGTTTATTAATTATCCCCCCAAAGTTGATTAATTACCATCACTTGGCATAATGTTAGTTGCCACATATTGAACAATAAATAGATCCCTGCCATTAACAGTCTTATTGTAGGCATTGTGTACAGTCTGTGGGAACAAATTATTTAATCTCTCTGTACCTCAGTCTCCTCATCTGTCATACAGGGATGATGCTTTGTTACAGTTCCTATGATGATGATTAAATGAGTTAGTATTTGTGTAGTACTCAAAACAGAGCCTAGCATACAGAAAATACTACAGAATTGTTTTTATTTACCAAAACAAGACTTAACTTCGCAATACTTCATCTAGTTCTAAAAAATCCTTTTGGTATCTTTACAAGTATCATAAGTTTAGAGATTAGTTTATAAAGAAATGTTGGCTCAGGGGCCAAGGCCAAAGTCGAGGGTGTTGGTCAGCCTGGGCTCTCCTTGGAGACGCTTAGGAATAATCCACTTCCAAACTGATTTAATTGTTGGCAGAATCCAGTGCCTTGCAGCTGTAGGTCTGAGCGGGCTTAGTTCCTGGCTTTCGGGTCCTGGATGCCGCCTACATTCCTTCACACATAGCACCTCCGTCTTCTGACCTGTAATGTCCTGTCAAGCCCTTCTCACAGTTTAGATCTCTCAGAACATTCTCTTCTGCTGCCAGCCAGAGAAAACGGTCTGCTTTTATTGTGTGATCAAATTAGGCCTACCCAGGTGATATCCCTTTGCCATAAACATAAAATGGCCAGGGGTCTAACTCTGGGCTAAAGGTTGTAGAGGCCATCTTAAAATCCTGCCTATGGCCCCACCGATCAGGCTGTCATTGAAAGATAACTGTCCCTCTAGGTTTACCTGGTTATCATTCATTTAAGAGGTAGCCTCCCCAGGGTGACATCCGTGCCTGAGTCACATTGAAATATTCCATCATATGTTGCACACCTTCCCTGTAGTAGATATTCAGTACATATCCAGTGAATTAATTATACTTTCTGTTAAATGAATTGTGAGATCAAAAGATGAGCAGAATTGTTGCAGACCAGATTGTAAGAGCATCTATCCAATTGGAGGGGCGGTGTGAACTTGACACTTCATTAACATTTGGAAGGGTTTTTGTTTGTTTGTTTTTGCTTCTCTTTTTTTGAGGCTACATTTATTTATGATCAGCCAAAGAGACTAAACCGTGGGTGCATGGGCTTGGACTCTAATGCAATTCAAATGAGGTCAGGAGAACGCCACAAAAGAAAAACCTTAAAAGGCATGAAGTAGATATTATAGTAAAATTGCTATTGGACTGTGAAGAAGGCTGAGCGCCAAAGAATTGATGCTTTTGAACTGTGGTGTTGGAGAAAACTCTTGAGAGTCACTTGGACTGCAAGGAGATCCAACCAGAGATCAGCCCTGGGATTTCTTTGGAAGGAATGATGCTAAAGCTGAAACTCCAGTACTTTGGCCACCTCATGCGAAGAGTTGACTCATTGGAAGAGACTCTGATGCTGGGAGGGATTGGGGGCAAGAGAAGAAGGGGACGACAGAGGATGAGATGGCTGGATGGCATCACTGACTCGATGGACGTGAGTCTGAGCGAACTCCGGGAGTTGGTGATGGACAGAGAGGCCTGGCGTGCTGCGATTCATGGGGTCGCAAAGAGTTGGACATGACTGAGCGACTGATCTGATCTGACGTCATTAGAGAAAGAAAAGAGCATGCTGGAAAACTGTGTTCCATTTAGGGCACCTCATTACCAGATTAAGGGAAACTGGAGGGAGTTCAGAGACATAAAGAATGATGAAGAGGCTATAGGGATTAATTTACAAGCAAAGATTTTAAAAAACTAAACATGTATAGCTCAACTAAACATGTATAGCTTAACTAAACAACAGCTGAGTAGAGATGTAACTATTGTCAAATGTCTGATATCAAGAGAAGGATTGTGTTTTTCTAAAGAGTTGAGAGTCCCTTTCTAAGTATTAGAAATAAATGAGAAATGAGAAAGCAATCTTTTCTATCCAACTTGTAAGCAGTATTTAGACTGTGTGTTAGCATGTGAAGTGTCAGAGTTGAATCCAAATCTCAGCTCCTCTACCTGCTACCTGTGGTAATTCAGACAACTCTTTTAGCCTTTTCCATTTTGTCATGTGTGGAGTGGGAATTACATGACCTACCTCATGGGGTTATTATGAGGATTAAATGAAACAGTGAGGTTTTGTGCCTGGCACAGGTTGTAAATTGAAAAGAATGGTAAATACTATTGGTATTCATTCTTAAGTGATTAAGACTTCAGAGTGCTAGAGTCAGACACACCTGGGGTGCAAATTCGGGGTTTTTTTTTAAATTTTATTTTTATTTATTTGTGCTGGGTCTTCGTTGCTGCACAAGCTTTTCTATAGTTGTGGTGAGTAGGGGCTACTCTCGAGTTGCGGTGCATGAACTTCTCATTATGGTGGCTTCTCTTGTTGCACAGCACAGGCTCTAGAGCGTTTGGGCCTCAGTAGTTGTGGCTCTGGGGCTCTAGAGCACAGGCTCAGTAGTTGTCATACACGGGCTTAGTTGCCCGTTGGCATGTGGGATCTTCCGAGATCAGGGATCAGACACCTGTCTCCTGCATTGGCAGGCAGATTCGTTACCACTGAGCCACCAGGGAAGCCCTCTACAATTTATTAACTCTAAGTCTCAGTTTCTTCAACCCTCTGAGCATAATAGTGAGGACTAATGAAATAATATAGTGTGAAATACTTATAATGATTGGCACATTAATTAGTAAATTTGTTAGTAGCTGTAGCATTATTTTAATTATCATTAACACAATCATCATTCCAGGGAGACCCTGACCAAAGTACTGGTATATATTCAAATTATTTCCAAATTTCCCCTATTATAAACAATGCCATATACATACCTCTGTTTCCATCATAATCAACACACACACACACACAAACAGAGTTCAGTAATTATTTGTTGAATTCAGTCTGCTAAGTTCTACCAATAATCATGTCAAATACTTGTGGACACTGCATTGCTACAGAGATGCTGCAATGGGCTTCTATACTCCTTGTGTGATCAAATTTATGGCAATAGATTTAAGTGCATCATTCATTGTAATAAAACTCTGACACTTAGATTTACCTGAATTTCTATGAAAGAATCCCTGCTTTTATAATGACATTTTCATTTTTGTATTTTACACATCTAAGTGCTCCCTGTGGCTTCTCTTTACAAATAGGATTGTGTTGTTGTAGAATCAACTCTAGCTCAATTAAGCAAAACTAGTATTAGTTTAGAGGGCTTCCAATTAAAAGATATTAAGATTAATCAGAGGGTATTAATCAGATGTACTCATCAGTGATAACTTCACAGAAAGTACAGGATAGCCAAAAAAAGAGCTACAGATGAGGGGAAAAAAGCCACATGAAAAGATGCTAGATATTACTAGTCATTCAGTTCAGTTCAGTCGCTCAGTCGTGTCTGTCTCCTTGAGACCCTGTGGACTGCAGCACTCCAGGCTTCCCTGTCCATCACCAACTCCTGGAGCCTACTCAAACTCCTGTCCATCATGTCAGTGATGCCATCCAACCATCTCATACTCTGTCATTCCCTTCTCTTCCTGCCTTCAATCTTTCCCAGCATCAGGGTCTTTTCCAGTGAGTCAGTTCTTCACATCCAGTGGCCAAAGTATTGGAGTTTCAGCTTCACCATCAGTCCTTCCAATGAATATTCAGGACTGATTTCCTTTAGGATGGACTGGTTGGATCTCCTTGCAGTCCAAGGGACTCTCAGGAGTCTTCAACACAACAGTTCAGAAGCATCAATTCTTCGGCGCTCAGCCTTCTTCACAGTCCAACTCTCACATCCATATGTGACCACTGGAAAAACCATAGCCTTGACTAGATGGACCTTTGTTGACAAATGCCTCTGCTTTCTAATATGCTGTCTAAGTTAGTCATAGCTTTTCTTCCAAGGAGCAAGCATCTTTGAATTTCATGGCTGCAGTCACCATCTGCAGTGATTTTGGAGCCCAGAAAAATAAAGTCTGTCACTGTTTCCATTGTTTCCCCATCTATTTGCCATGAATTGATGGGACCAGATGCCATGATCTTGAGTTTTAAGCCAACTTTTTCACTCTCCTCTTTCACTTTCATCAAGAGGCTCTTTAGTTCTTCTTTGCTTTCTACCATAAGGGTGGTGTCATCTGCGTTTGTGAGGTTACTGATATTTCTCCCGGCAATCTTGATTCCAGCTTGTGCTTCACCCAACCCGGCATTTTTCATGATGTACTCTGCATATAAGTTGAATAAGCAGGGTGACAATATATAGCCTTAATGTACTCCTTTCCCGATTTGGAACCAGTCTGTTGTTCCATGTCCAGTTCTAACTGTTGCTTCTTGACCTACATATAGATTTCTCAGGAGGCAGGTCAGGTGGTCTGATGTTCCCATCTCTTGAAGAATTTTCCACAGTTTGTTGTGATCCACAGTCAAAGGCTTTGGCATTAGGGAAATGCAAATTGAAACTATAATGAGACACTACTACCAGAATGGCTAGAATTTTTAAGACATATCATCAATTCCTGATGATGATGCAGAGCAACTGAAACACTCATACATTGCTGGTGGGAACGCAAGATTGTGTAGCCATTTTTGAAGACAGTTTGGTATTTTTAAAATAAACAGCTACCATTCAAACCAGAATTTCCACTCCTTGGTATTGGTCCAAGAGAAATAAAAACAGCAAGTCCAAAACAAAAACCTGTGCCCAAATGTTTATAGCAGCTTAATTCTTAATAGTCCAAAACAGGAGACAACCCAAATGTCCATCAACCAGCATACAGATAAACAATTTGTGGTATATTCATACCATGGAATACTAGTCAGACTCAGCAATGAAAAGGAACATATACATGCAACAGCATGAATGAATCTCAAAAACAAATGAAAAAAGGCAGGCAGTAGACGCTAAATATTCAGTGATTCCATTTGTAAGACATTCTAGAAAACTGTCTCTTCCCTGTTAGACTGTGATCTCTTTGATCTGATACAGCTTCTAACACCAGGATTGCATCAGAGTCAGTGAACTGGAAGCAGAAATGGCTAAATCTGATCGGTTTAGGGAATAACTTTTAGCTCTCAAGTGAATCAGGAATCTAGATTTGGCCAAAGGTGAGTATAAGGTAGCCCGGGGTGAATCAGAGTGCACCAGACTGTTAACAGGAGGACAGGGAGCCAAGGTGAAGCCTGCTGGACGTGACATCATGAACATCAGCTCTAATGGATCCTACACAAGTTCATCCACTCACATAGCTGTCTGCCTCCAGAGAACGTAACCTTTCTTTGATGATCACTAATTAAAGCTGATTGCAGTTACTATCAAGGGTCTGGTTTACCTGCCTTTGACAAATTTCCAGTTGTACTTTGCTTGTCCATTTGCAGTATGCTTTACTGACCCTCTTCAACAACTCTTAAAAAACTGGCAGTGACAGAGACCCCACTTACAAACCAGGTTGACCCCAGAGTTGCGTCAGTTTAATCATGCTCCTAGTTATTTTCTGGCAAACATAAGAATCTGAAGCAAAGGACCATCTTAATTGAAGTGTTTTTAATATGAAATATTTTATAATGCTAAGCTTGGCTCAGATACAACCTGTACCATAAATACAACATGTGCTATAAAGAAAAGAGCCTGTGGTTAAACTCACAAACTTAGATTCTGGTCCCTGGACTCTACCTGTTTACCCTTGGCTTGGCCACTTAGCCTCTCACTTAACTTCCACAGTGAATGAATCAGGTGGACTGATGCTCCAACATGAATCCCATGATTCTGAGGGTAGTTGGGAGGATGATTGGGAGGATGAAAAGAAAAACTTTTCTATTACTAGACTTAAGAGTTTTTAGACCTGACTTTTAGACTTTTCAGGTCTCAGACTGGCAGGCTTCAGCTGTGTCCAGTGTTTACATTATAACATACCTATTTTGGGGGAAAAGAACTGGCAAGGTTTATAGATAAGGATGGAAAAGTACTTAGTTTGTTCTTGCAACTAGTGGCCCATAATCAAGTTTTTATACTTTTCCTTAGAGGTGTATATTGCAATAACTTACTGTAAGAAACAATGTTATTGCTCATATTAAATATTCTTTAAGTAGTTTTTCCACATCTTTGAAAGAGTTGTGTTTTCTTCTAAGAAGGTAGATTTTATTTTTGACGTGGTGGTACCCTTTTTTTAAGTTCTTAATCTAGTTCCTTTTATATCAGTGAAACCTTAATATTTAAAAATGAAATATTGGTAACTAGTCCTATAGAGACTTTTGACTACATAAGCCAGAATTCCAAAGTCAAGTCTTTGATGCGTATGTACATTTTTAATTTCTTAATTTTTCAACTCTTCTAGACCAGTTCTCTCTTTGTAGTCAAATTCATTGTAATCCCATCACGAAAGTATTGATCTTTTAGTAACCTTTATTGAAGCATTGTATTAATCCACATTCCCACACAGTAACAGACGGTTTGTATCAAACATATCATGCAGCTTAGCTCAGGCCCCATATGGAACTAATAAGCCACGCAATAAGTGGCCTTGTGTAGATGCATGTGGCTTGGAAGGGTAAGAATGTGTGTGTGTGTTGTCTAAACTGAATTTCTCCTGCCAAAACCTAAATGACAGAATGATTCTTGAGCCCCCAGTGTCTTTCCCAGCCTGGAAAAATTGAGTGTTTAAAAAATAAAAATAAAATTGAGCACTTTGATATTAAATTAGGCCTCTTACCTCCATAGGAGGATGCTCACGGAGTATAAGAACTCAGCATTTATTTCTCAAAAGTACAATCACACTATATTTTAAAATATGATCTCCAGAGCTGCAGAAGACTTACCTAGTCAGTGGAGCACCATTTATCAAGCTGTATGAACTAGTTAATTTCAACTGCAAGAGCTCTAACATCATAGTTGATCTGTCTGTATAGTGATTTGAGATGAACCCCACATGTGGCTTCGGGAAAATACTGTATCTTTATACAAAAAGGTGGTGTGGGAGAGGAAAATAGAGAAATGATAGTTAATGGAGTTGACATGGCCGTAGTTGTCTGCTGAGGGCTGAATGTATCCCTGGCTCTGATTTTCTTTTTTGTTGTTGTTCCAGTAACCATAAAGCTAGATCTTCCTGGTGGTGGTGGTGATTGTTGTTTAGTTGCTCAGTCATGTCTTACTCTTTGCGATCCCATGGACCGCAATACACAAGGCTTTCCTGTCCTGCACTATCTTCTGGACTTTGCTCAAAGTCATGTCCATTGAGTCTGTGAAGCCATCCAACCATCTCATCCTCTGTCGCCCCCTTCTCCTTGTTGTTTTAGTGTAAGGATTTTCTTTTGCTAGTAGACCATAGTATTTGTTCATTTTTCCAGGGAAACCACTGGAACATTGCTTCTCCTCACTTCCCATCTAATTTGTCATCTGCCTGTAGTTTTCACCTACTAGCCTACCATAGAGTTGCGCAGAAATTTAACAGCTCCCATGGAATCCTAAGCCAATCAGAATGAAGCTGAAATTCAAGCTAATTGAAACCAAAATTCCACTTACAACTGCTTAGACTCTTTGGGTGGTGGTGCAGTAGGAAGTTGTTACAAAAGGTGTTTATTTCAGAGACTAATTTGAAGCAGTTAGACAGACCCAAAGCAACATTTTATTTGCCTGGGTTTCTTGGCATCTGCCTTCCCCAATCAGAATTGAGAACAGAAGGAGCTCCTTTTAGGGAAGTGTGGTATTTATTGATAGTAGTTCGTAAGGGCAGATTTTGATGGAATGTTGACGTAAGATTTCTCACAAAAAAGAATACTGTAGTCTTTAAATCTGTCCTTCACAGCCGCCTCCTAGTTCACTTTCCTGCTTAAAACCCTGTAGTAGGTTCCTAGTGCTGTCAAGGAAGATAAATCTGCATCCTTGAGCTAAGTGTTCTAGGCCCTTGTTGTTGTTTTTAAATAGCCTTTATTTTTCAGAACAGTTTAAGTTCACAACAAAATTGAGCAGAAAGAAAACTAGCCCTATATATCCATATTATTTTATGATGCCGTATTTTAGAGAACAGAAAATATAACAAAAGAACTATATATTTATAAAAGAAACAGAAAATAGAGAAAAGTACAACAATGATTAACCACATTTTCCTAGCACTCAAGGAAAACTGCTATTAGAATTTTATTCTTCAGGATCTTTTTCTCTGTATATGTAAGCATAGATATATTTTTCAAAGACTGATGTCATGCCGTACATAGTATCACTTGGCATTTTTTACTTAACAATCTCTTCTCACTAGACTCTCGAAAGTTTTAATGAACACTCTAAAAACCAGGCCTCAGGAGTGTCCATTCTATATAAAAATCCTGATTGAACTCTTACAACAATTTTATGAGACAAACATTGTTGGTCCTGTTTTACAGAAGAGGTACAGATAGGTTCTATATACCTTGTTCAAGGTTACATACATTACATGGTGAGAAGTAGACTATGGGCGCAGCCAGTCAATCAGAAGACAGAGAACTGATTTGTAGTCCTTTCTCTCCTTTCTGTATCCTTAGTCTTTCTTCCTTGGCCTCACTCCTTCTTTAACTTCTTGCTTTTACTAATACCTTAACAGGGAGTTAATTTGTTAAAGAATCACTTAATAAAAATTTAGATTTGTTCCTTTCCTGAAATATTTACGTTTCAATTTACATTTTAATAGTGGGTCATCTCTACCTGATATAGTAGAACATTAGACTGTACCCCATTTTAATCCCTCCATTTTTAGACACTTCCCTTAAGGTGTCCAGAAGTGTATCTTTTGTAGACTCTTCCATCAGCCTTACGCCTCAGTGAACACATGAAGGTTTGACACCCTCTTATCCAGCTTTGACTTCTGACATATCAGAAGTGAGCAAAACCAGAAATGGGGCTGAGTGGATCAGTGTTCCTCATCATTCACCTTGTGAGGTGCACTACCCTAGCCATATTTTAAATGTATAGATGCATGGTTCAAACCTATAATTTTTAGAGCATTTTAAAGTGGAGTCAGAACTTTGAAAGTCTCTTGGAGATGATCTAGTCCAGTGGGTTTAAACTCCAGATGGGAATGCCTTTTTGGTTCTAACTCTACTCCTCCACAATTGCCTACAATGTCCTGTTTGTTTTACACTTGGGCTTCTGTATAATATTTCATGTGAATAAAGGATTCCATGGCTACCAAAAAAGGTGATTTGATAATTATTTGAGTAGCCCTAGCAGGGAAGGGACTTGCTCATGGCCATAGAGCAGAACTGTGTCTGTCACCCAGGTCTGCTGACCACCCACATCATGTGTCAAACTTCCCACTTTACTCTGCAGTTATTTTAAAGATACTAATATGTGTATGTGTTTATTGTTGCCTTTCTGGAGTGCTTGTAGTGAGGAACTTAGTAAATTAGTAAAAATTTGTTTTTAAAAAAGTGAACTGTGTACTTAAGTTTTTTTCCTTTGATTTGAGCTCTGTTCTCCTTTTCTGACTCTCATCCTAATTAAGCGATAAGCTGTTTTTGAGCACCTATCTTATGCCTAGCTTAGTGGCAGATGCTGTGATAATATATAGAGAGTATATATTTAGCATAATGATATTAGGTACAGTTTATTGACCATTTACTATGTATCAGCTATTGTTTTGGGTACCCTACATACTGTATTGTATTTACACTTTACAGTAGCTCTGCAGGGCAGATAACATCCCCATTTACAAGAAGTGACAAATCTGAAGTCAAACAACCAGTAAGTGACAGCGCTGGTATTCAAACCCAAATCTTCTGTATCTGAGCTCATTCCAGTGTGTCACGATACCTCTCGTTTCCTCCCATACAGCGTTAATTTTAACTTACTAACAACTATGTATTAAGTATATATTAATTTAGTTTAGGCTTTCCAAAGACAGCAGATGGAAAGGTGGTGTAGGAAGGGATTTGGCAGAGGGGTAAAATGCCCCCTTACCTTGGGATAATCAGAGAGCTGCTGCTGCTGCTGCTAAGTCGCTTCAGTCGTGTCCCTACAGGAAATAAAACTGGTGTTGGCTCTTTCAGAGTGGATAAAATAGACAGATGGAGGATGCCTAGAGGGAGACTTAGTGACAGGAAAGAGAGTCTCTCTCAGAGAGGTGAGTTCCAATAGGCAATATTGGAAAACTATTATATATATAGGGGACTTCATGATAAACAAATTAAATATACTCATTTATGTCAGGCCCTTATTAAATGCTACTAATAAAGACAAAATAATTTAAAATTGTAAGCACACAAAGATGAAAAGAACAGAAGAGACAAGAGCAGGTAATAGAATCGACAGCATTTTAGAAAATCACAAGCAGATAAATGATAAACTGTGAGTAGGCAGAATGGAGAAAACCAAAACCTAAAGCCTTCAAGAAGCAATGTAGTTGAAGCCATAGAACTCCAGAGTAACTTATTTCACTTAGCATAGTACCCTCTAGGTCTATCCATGTTGTTGCAAATAGCAGGATTTCGTTCTCTTTTATGGCTCAGTATGTGCATGCGTATGTATACCCCACCTCTTTTTTATCCATTTACCTACTGATAGGCACTAACTTGCTTCCATATTGTGGCTATTGTGAATAATGCAGCAATGAACATAGGGGTGCATCCTCCAATCCTCAGCAAGTCCTGCCAATATACAGACTATCTGATCAGCACTTTATTTTATTTTTTTTTAATTTTATTTTATTTTTAAACTTTACATAACTGTATTAGTTTTGCCAAATATCAAAATGAATCCACCACAGGTATACATGTGTTCCCCATCCTGAACCCTCCTCCCTCCTCCCTCCCCATTCCATCCCTCTGGGTCGTCCCAGTGCACCAGCCCCAAGCATCCAGTATCGTGCATCGAACCTGGACTGGCAACTCGTTTCATACATGATATTTTACATGTTTCAATGCCATTCTCCCAAATCTTCCCACCCTCTCCCTCTCTCACAGAGTCCGTAAGACTGTTCTATACATCAGTGTCTCTTTTGCTGTCTCGTACACAGGGTTATTGTTACCATCTTTCTAAATTCCATATATATGCGTTAGTATACTGTATTGGTGTTTTTCTTTCTGGCTTACTTCACTCTGTATAATAGGCTCCAGTTTCATCCACCTCATTAGAACTGATTCAAATGTATTCTTTTTAATGGCTGAATAATACTCCATTGTGTATATGTACCACAGCTTTCTTATCCATTCATCTGCTGATGGACATCTAGGTTGCTTCACTTTAAAGTTTCATTCATAAAGAAAAATTGACAACCAAAGATTACCAGACATTAAAGAAAACCTGTAATTTTATTTTAAGGCTGAAACAAAAACAAAAAAGAAAAAAATCCAAAAGTAACAGAAAATGAAGATAGAGGAGACAGAAAATAAAAATAACAATAATAATAGAAAACAATCAAAATTAGAGGATAAGAGTTTTCATATTGAAAGGACTCACTAGCAAGGAAAACAAAAGCAAAGTAAACAAATGGGACTATATCAGACTGAAAATATTTTGCACAACAAAGGAAACTATGAACAAAATGAAAAGACTACCTACTGAATGGGAGAAGATATTTGTAAGTGATGTATCTGAAAAGGAGTTAATATCCAAAATATAAAGAACTCAGGCAACTCAACATCAAAGAAACAGCCAACCCAATTAAAAAATGGACAGAGGACCTGAATAGACATTTTTCCAAAGAACACACAGAGATGACCAATGGACATATGAAAAGATGCTCAACATCATTAATCACCAGGGAAATGCAAATCAAAACTACAGCAACCTCACATCTGTCAGAATGACTGTTATGCAAAAGACAAGAAATAACAAGTGTTGACAAGAATGTGGAGAAAAGGGAACGTAACAGTGCACTGTTGGTATTTTTCCAAAGAAACCAAAAACACTAATTTGAAAAGACAATACACCCCTATTGCTGTATTATTCATGATATCCATAATATGGAAGCAACCTAAATGCCCATCAGTAGATGAATGGATGAAGATGATGTGGCGCATACATGCGCGTGCACACACATACACTGGAACATTATTCAACCATAAAAGAGAACAAAATCTTGCCATTTGCAACAACATGGATAGACCTAGAGAATATTATGCTATAAAGTGGAATAAATCAGAGAAAGACAGATGCTATATGATTTCACTTATACATGTGATCTAAAAAACAAAACAAATGAACAAGCATAACAAAACAGAAATAAGAGTCATAGCTACAAACAGGAGGTTGCCAAAGGAAGGTCAGTAAGTGGGGGATGAGTGAAATAGGTGAGGGTAATTAAGAGATCAGATCAAATCAGTTGCTCAGTTGTATCCGCCTCTTTGCGACCCCATGAATTGCAACACGCCAGGCCTCCCTGTCCATCACCAACTCCCAGAGCTCACTCAGACTCATGTCCATCGAGTCAGTGATGCCATCCAGCCATCTCATCCTCTGTCGTCCCCTTCTCCTCTTGCCCCCAGTCCCTCCCAGCATCAGAGTCTTTTCCAATGAGTCAACTCTTTGCATGAGGTGGCCAAAGTACTGGAGTTTCAGCTTTAGCATCATTCCTTTCAAAGAAATCCCAGGGCTGATCTCCTTTAGAATGGACTGGTTGGATCTCCTTGCAGTCCAAGGGGCTCTCAAGAGTCTTTTCCAACACCACAGTTCAAAAGCATCAATTCTTTGGTGCTCAGCCTTCTTCACATACAAACTTTCAATTACCAAACAGATGAGCCACAGGGATGAAATGTACAGTGTGGGAAATATAGTCAATAATAATGTAATATCTCTGTATGGTGACAGACGGTAGCTATATTTATTGTGGTGATCATTTTGTAATGTATGGAAATAATCGAATCACTGTTTTGTACCAGGAACTAACATAGTGTTTTAGGTCAGTTTTACTTCAAAAATAAACTCATGGAAAGAGAGATCAGATTTCTGGTTACTAGAGGTGGGAGTGAATTGTGGTGGTGGGAGTGGATTGGATGAAAGTGGTCAAAAGGTACAAACTTCCAGTTATAAGACAAATAACTACTAGGGATGTATTGTATACCATGATTAATATATTAACACTGCTGTATGTTATATATGAAAGTTAAGAGAGTAAATTTTAAGAGTTCCCATTACAAGGAAAAGATAATTTTTTTTCTTTAATTTTGTGTCTGTATGAGATGATGGATGTTCTCTAAACTTACTGTGGTATTCATTTCATGATGTATATAAGTCAAATCACTATGCTGCACACCTTTAACTTATACAGAATTGTATGTCAATTATATGTCAATAAAGCTGGAAGGAAATAAGAACAAAGGACTCACTAAATCCAGACCAAAACAGTAAATGATAAAAGACCCAAACAAAAGCTTATGATTGTAAAATTTCTGAATACTGGCATTAAAGAATAAAATCCTAAAGAGAGAAGAATCACTTCACACACACGGGTCAGGAATCAGAATGTTATCAGATTTCTCAATTGCTATATGCAAAATTAAATGACAGTGAAACAACATTCCAAAGGAAAAATCATTACAGCCTTGAATTTTATACCCAAGCAAACTATCATTCAAGTACGAGAATGGAATTAAAGATATTTTTACATATTCAAAGTGTTAAAAAAGATACCTCTCATGTGGCCCTTTTCCAGAAAGCCATTATAGAATTAGTTTAGTTTGGTAGCTCAGTCGTGCCCCACTGTTTACAAGCCCATGGACTGCAGCACGCCAGGTTTCCCTGTCCATCACTAACTCCTGGAGCTTGCTCAAACTCATGTCCATCGAGTTGGTGATGCCATCCAACTATCTCATCCTCTGTTGTCCCCTTCTCCTCCTGCCTTCAATCCTTCCCAGCATCAGGGTATTTTCCAGTGAGTCAGTTCTTCGCATCAGGTGGCCAAAGTGTTGGAGTTTCAGCTTCAGCATCAGTCCTTCCAATGAACATTCAGAACTGATTTCCTTTGGGATTGACTGGTTTCATCTCCTTGTAGTCCAGTTCAGTTCAGTCACTCAGTCGTGTCCGACTCTTTGCGACCCCATGAACCGCAGCACGCCAGGCCTCCCAGTCCATCACCAACCCCCAGAGTCTACCCAAACCCATGTCCATTGAGTCAGTGATGCCATCCAACCATCTCATCCTCTATCATCCCCTTTTCCTCCGGCCTTCAATCTTTCCCAGCATCAGGGTCTTTTCACATGAGTCCAGGGGACTCCCAAGAGTCTTCTCTAACACCACAGTTCAAAAACATCAATTCTTCACACTCAGCTTTCTTTATAGTCCAACTCTTGCATCCATACATGACTACTGGAAAAACCATAGCTTTGACTAAACGAACCTTTGTCAGCAGATTTATGTCTCTGCTTTTTAATATGCTAACTAGGTTATTATATTCTAGAGAATATATATATTCTCTATTATAGAACATGCTCCACCAAAATGAGGCAGTAAATCAAGGAACAAGTGATGAGATCTTGGAAACAACAGCCTCAACACAATTACAGTCAACCCTCTGTATCCACTGACATAAAACCTGGGTATGGGTTATGGAGGGTTGAATGTTCACTATACATACAACACCATTTTAGATGAAGGACTTGAACATTTGCAGTGTTTGGTGTATCTGCAGGGGCTCCTGGAACCAGTCCCTTTGGGATATAGAGGGGTGACTGTAAACAGAATTTCTAGGATGACGGTGAAAGAAAGTTCTAAATTGGTAATAAGAGAACCAGCCTAGAGAACAAACTGTTCAGATTGGAGCAGACAGAAGGTACTGCAGGAAATAATCTCCAAGGGATGGGGTATGGGCTTGATAGGTTGTTATATGATGTCTTTATTAACCAGATTGGAAGGATTTAAGGTTTTGTCCTAATTGGGGGAGGATCTAGTGATAGGTACATGGGTACTCAACAAGTGGGGTAAATGGCAATTATCATTTCAGGAAAAACAAACAGAAGGCAAAAAAGAACAGTATATTATATGGCTTAGCAGTGAACAGTATTTTTGTAGGTGTAAGGTAAACACTAAACATTGATTTAACAAAAAATGTTACATTCCAAAATAATTGAATATCTTAAGAGAATGAGGAAAAGTGTATTTGAGAGAGTGGACAGTTAAATCCTCATATTCTTTAATAAAAAATAGGTAATTATCAGTAAGGAGATAAAATGTATTAAGAAACGAGTAATAAAAGGGCTAAATTCTCATTTTGCATAACAGGAACATAGTAGATGATGTCTAAATGAGAGGGATGGAATAAGAAATATTAGTATAAGTGTATTTAGAAATATGAAGGTAAAGAAAAAAACAACTAAAAGTGGTTACTACTGAAGAGCAAAGAACTGTTGCTTTTTCATTATAAGCCTTTTAGTAGTTTAGACTTAAAACATTATATGTACTTTGCTTTAAATTTTTTACATACACATACACACACACAGACTTTGGCCACCTGATGCGAAGAGCCAACTCACTGGAAGAGACCCTGATGCTGGGAAAGATTGAGGACAAGAGGAGAAGGGGGCGACAGAGGATGAGGTGGTTGGATGCCATCACTGACTCAATGAACATGAGTTTGAGCAAGCTCGGGGAGAAAGAGGAGGACAGGGAAGCCTGGCATGCTACAGTTCATGGGGTTGCAAAGAGACAGACATGACTTGGCGACTGAACAACATATATGTACTATGTGGGAATTTCTATTTTAGTTCTATATGTTGAAGACTGAAAGGGTGACATGACAAAGGATTCAGAGTTGTTACTGAGAGGTTCTAGCCTTGGCTTTGTCCCTTATCAGCTCTGAGACCTTGGGCAGGACACTTGTCCTTTTATTGAGTCTTAGTTTCTTCACTTATGAAAAAATGGAGGATGGAAAAAGTCTCCATAATCTTTTTAAAGCTATGGTATCCCAAGATTCTATGATAAAAATAATGCTAGACAGCAAATGAGGAGTTAAGATTTGGGTGGAGGCTTGAAATTCCCACATTTTCCCTTTTTAGTCGAAATCAGACTTGGAGAGAAATTTTCATTGTGGTCTCTGAAAAGAATTCAGCACCCACCTTCCACTGTTGAGCCCGGGGCAGGCAGTTGACTGCATACTGGCTCAGGGACACATAGCTTAGTATTATTTTAGTGTGGGGTGGCTTTACTTTTTTGATATTTAATATTTTTCAGTATGAATCACAGGTGAAATTTCCATGCCATGTGTAAACAATTTCACTTTTTTATTGAAACAATGAATTCAGGAATGTCATATTGGGATGTCAGCCATTTTGCTTTTATCAGTGAATGGAAAAAATGCTTTTATATTAATGTAAGAAATGATGTCATATAATATGGAGGAGATCTTATAATTCAAGGTCAGCAAATCTCAGGAGGTGATTTAGGTCACCAAGCTAGATTTGGAAAAGGAAAAGAATATTTTCCCTTTGTCTTCTCAAGGTTTGGGGTTTTGTTTTTTTCTAACCAATTTTCCTCTCAGACTTTGGGGTAGCTGGTCGAGTAGCATGATTGTGAAAAGGAGGCTCTGACTAATAATATCTTTGCCATTGAAACGTGTGGCTCTGGAGAAATTCCTTCCTCTTTCTGGGCGTCAGTTTTCCCATCTGCACAAGAAAAGGGTTAACAAGATACCTTTTAGCTTTAACATTCTATATTTCTTCCTCCTTATTTTATGTGTATGTTCCAACCATTGAAGAGACTAGGTTTCTTTAGGATTAGGTTTGGGGGTTTTCTTTGAAAGTTCAGTGTAGTGAGAGTGAACTCTTTGTTAAACGTCACTCACTCCCACTTAAGTGAAAAGTCAATTGAGTACTAGATACAAACAAAAGAAAAGTTACTTTGATTTTTTGTTGATAGTAGTTTTATTTTTTGAAAGAGGAGAATATTTAGTTTAACTTAGCCACTTTTAAATTAGGTGCTGGAAAAGCAAAACTTTAAGGCAGATGACCCTTCATATATGTACATCAGTATGCAGTTTACAGAGTCCTTTCTTCATATATATTATGTCATTTTAAAAATACATTTCTACAGGGCTGTGTTGTACACTTTCTGTGTATTTGACATCATGTGTGTGTGTATGAATATGCACATTATACTTGACCTCGGATCTGTTTTATGCTTAGTGAGGAAGCAAATAGTCTTAGAGACAAAGTGAGAGGAGGCAGGAACAGACAGATGAAAACCATTTAGTAGGTTACCCAAGACACTTAGAAGGGCACTGAATTGTAGAAAATCAACCTCTAGCAGAAATAAGTAAAACTAAGAGCAGATCTTAGCCAGAGGCCATAGCAACTCTGTTCTCTGGTCCTAGAGAAAAAGGAAAGCTAGAAGCACAAGAGGACTAACATAAAGCACAGCCTCAGTCAAAAATGACTTGCTCTTTATTTGTTTAATAAGCATGAAATGAGCACCAGCACTGTGTCAGATACTTGGGCATCAGAGACACATACAACATGAACCTTATTCTTGATTCTACAAAGGGAAGAGTCAGTGAAAGAAGGGCTGAATGTGCTCAGTGTATAATCCCAGCCTTCAGTATGTAAAATGAAATACTGGTTTTATGGTATACGTCCCTGAGGTTGATGTTAGCAAACTCTACAGGGGTCTTGGAAATAGTCCTGATTCCATATGGTTGGTCATTCTTAGTCTTCTCTCACTTTAGGAGGCAAGAGAACAGGAAGTGAGCAGACTACCTTTAAACACCATCCAGAAAGTGTGGTTGGGATGGTGTTGGGATCATACAGTCGCATTTCCTCATTAACGTTTAAAGCGGGGGTGGGGGGAGGGGGACGACTTCTTTAGTGGGTCATGTCTGGGAAGCATTGCCTAGTATCTGGCAGAATTTAATTCTGTCTTTCCATCTTTGCAGCTAAGATATCAACATGGACTAGGGACTCCAGACTTGAGGCAAACCCTTCCTAACCTGAAAAACTTCATGGAGCACGGACTAATGGTCAGGTGGTAAGTACCTTTCTCTGCCATACCCAGAAAGTGCAATGTGGATAGTGATCTGGAGGAACTTCCTGACTTCTGCTCCACACCTGCCTTCTGGGTTTTCTTCTGTAATGAGATACCTGAAGAAAAGAAAAGGCAGCCATCATACCTGCATAAGTCTAAGCTCCAGTCTAGTTAAGAGGGTGAAGCACCCAGGGGAGTGGGGTGGGTTCAAGGAGGTATTGTTTAGACATGGGAAGGTTGGCTGGGTGAGGAATTCTTGAATGCATGGTTGAGGCAGAGGCTGGAGGACAGCCATGTGATTTGTAAACGGGGGACATGGAACCCCCAGGACTTTTCCAAAGAACAAGCAAAGGACAGTAAAAAAAAAATCAGGATCAGTGGTTGAGAATAAAGGGAAGAAAGCACACAAGGAATAGGTTAGGCTGTCAGGATGTAGTCTGAGAGCAGGAAGAACAGACGTACTGGAACGTTTCTCACATGTGATGTCAGTGCCTGTTGTAACCTAAGGGCAAGCTGCTGCCTAAAGTGCTTTGTCAGGATGGACATGACCCTCTTCAAACGACAAGGGGAAAGGGACCATCTGATGCAAAGAAGACATTAGGTAATTAACTTGACATGAATAAAAGGAAAGCTGTTGGCTCTAGTCATTTAGTAATTCGAACCCTTGGATGATAGGCAATAACTTACAAAATTATGTGCGTTCAGATCAGGCCTTTAGAGTTAGACAGCTGAGAACAGCATGGTTTGTTCTAAGGAGCACTGGCTTCTGAGTCCCAGATCTTTTTCTCATTTGTTATGTGAATTTTGTTGTTGTTTTAAGTTTAGAGATTCCATCATTCATGGCAAATTGTTCAACATTTATCACAGTGCTCACTTCAGTCACTCAGTCGTGTTCGACTCTTTGCAGCCCCATGGACTGCAGCACACCAGGCCTCCCTGTCCATCTCCAATTCCCGGAGTTTATCCAAACTCATGTCCATTGAGTCAGTGATGCCATCCAACCATCTCATCCTGTGTTGTCCCCTTCTCCTCCTGCCTTCAATCTTTCCCAGCATCAGGGTCTTTTCAAATGAGTCAGTTTTTCGCATCTGGTGGCCAAAGTGTTGGAGTTTCAGCTTCGCCATCAGTCCTTCCAAAGAATTTTCAGGACTGCTTTCCTTTAAAATGGACTGGTCGGATCTCCTTGCAGTCCAAGGGACTCTCAAGAGTCTTCTCCAAGACCACAGTTCAAAAGCATCAATTCTTTGGCACTCAGCTTTCTTTATAGTCCAACTCTCACATCCATTCATTACTCCTGGAAAAACCGTAGCTTTGACTAGACGGACCTTTGTCAGCAAAGTAATGTCTCTGCTTTTTAATATGCTGTCTAACTTGGTCATAACTTTTCTTCCAAGGAGCAAGCGTCTTTGAATTTCATGGCTGTAGTCACCATCTGCAGTGATTTTGAAGCCCCCAAAAATAAAAGTCTGTCACTGTTTCCACTATGTCCCCATCTATTTGCCATGAAGTGATGGGATCAGATGCCATGATCTTAGTTTTCTGAATGTTGAATTTTAAGCCAACTTTTTCACTCTCCTCTTTCACTTTCATCAAGAGGCTGTTTAGGTCTTTGCTTTCTGCCATAGGGTGGTGTCATCTGCATATCTGAGGTTATTGATATTTCTCCTGGCAATCTTGATTCCAGCTTGTGCTTCCTCCGGCCCAGCGTTTCTCATGATGTACCCTGCATATAAGTTAAATAAGTAGGGTGACAGTATCTAGCCTTGACATAGTCCTTTCCCAATTGGGAACCAGTCTGTTGTTTCGTGTCCAGTTGTAACCGTTGCTTCCTGACCTGCATACAGATTTCTCAAGAGGCGGGTCAGGTGGTCTGGTATTTCCATCTCTTTCAGAATTTTCCAGTTTATTGTGATCCACACAGTCAAAGGCTTTGGCATAGTCAATAAAGCAGAAGTAGATTTCTCTTTTTTGGAACTCTCTTGCTTTTCTGATGATCCAGCAGAGGTTGGCAATTTGATCTCTGGTTTCTCTGCCTTTTCTAAATCCGGCTTGAACATCTGGAAGTTCACAGTTCACATACTGTTGAAGTCTGGCTTGGGGAATTTTGAGCGTTACTTTGCTAGCGTATGAGATGAGTGCAATTGTGTGGTAGTTTGAGCATTTTTTGGCATTGCCTTTCTTTGGGATTGGAATGAAAACTGACCTTTTTCAGTCCTGTGGCCACTGCTGAGTTTTCCAAATTTGATGGCATATTCAGTGCAGCACTTTCACAGCATCATCTTTCAGGATTTGAAATAGCTCAACTGGAATTACATCACCTCCACTAGCTTTGTTCGTAGTCATGCTTCCTAAGGCCCTCTTGACTTCGCATTCCAGGGTTCTGGCTCTAGGTTGGTGATCACACCACTGTGATTATCTGAGTCGTGAAGATCTTTTTTGTATAGCTCTTCTGTGTATTCTTGCCACCTCTTCTTAGTATCTTCTGCTTCTGTTAGGTCCATACTATTTCTGTCCTTTATTGAGCCCATCTTTGCATGAAATGTTCCCTTGGTACCTCTAATTTTCTTGAAGAGATCTCTAGTCTTTCCCATTCTATTGTTTTCCTCTCTTTCTTTGCATTGATCACTTAGGAAGACTTTCTTATCTCTCCTTACTATTCTTTGGAACTCTGCATTCAAATGGGTATATCTTTCCTTTTCTCCTTTGCCTTTCGCTTCTCTTCTATTCACAGCTCTTTGTAAGGCCTCCTTTCCCTTTTTGCATTTCTTTTTCTCGGGGATGGTCTTGATCCCTGCCTCCTATACAATGTCATGACCTGTTTTTAAAAACCTCAGGTAAATACGTTATCCATGTAACCTTGTCACTTTAATTTTCTGATTTGCTATCTAAATTTAAACTCCTACCTCTCTAAAATGTAATTTTCTCATCTGTAATCCCTGCTCATCTCACTGGTTTGTGGTGAAGATGAAATGACATGGTAGGTGGAAAAATAATTTGTGAGGAGGAAAGTACAATAATAGTCTCATTTTCTTCTGTGCCAGCAAGGTAGGCCTTGTGGATAATAAAGTGACATCTGTGATTTACCATCACTTGGTTTTTTTATTTTTGTCTCATGATCTTCAAAAATATGGATATCTGACTTTAGACAAGACTCCTGTTAAGCAAATACACAATTGTTTAAAGAATTCTACTCAGAATATCAAAATCATCGTAAAAAGTTAGTGTTGACACAGACCTGTATACCCTGAGGAATGAAGGCTAGGAACTAAGTTTTAATGTAAAATGATAATTATTTTATCATCATTATTATTATTGTTACTTTTTAATTTTTTCACCACATCATGTGGCGTGTGGAAGCTCAGTTCCCCAACCAGGGATCAAACCTGTACCCCGTGCGTTGGGAGCACAGAGCCTTAAGCCCTGAACCGCCGGGAAACCTGTACCCCGTGCGTTGGGAGCACAGCGCCTTAAGCCCTGGACCGCCGGGAAACCTGTACCCCGTGCGTTGGGAGCACAGCGCCTTAAGCCCTGGACCTCCGGGAAACCTGTACCCCATGCGTTGGGAGCACAGAGCCTTAAGCCCTGGACCGCCGGGAAACCTGTACCCCGTGCATTGGGAGCACAGAGCCTTAAGCCCTGGACCGCCGGGAAACCTGTACCCCATGCGTTGGGAGCACAGAGCCTTAAGCCCTGGACCGCCGGGAAACCTGTACCCCGTGCGTTGGGAGCACAGCGCCTTAAGCCCTGGACCGCCGGGAATCCCCACTGTTACTTCAGCAGTGAGCTAGCAAGCATGTATTTAGCACTGTCAGTGCTCAGTCCATGATGGGTGCTCTGAGGTAGCAGTGAGTATGAGGCTCAAGCCCTACCTTCAAGGGATTTGTGATCCAGTTGGAAACAAGGTACATAAATCACGAAAGGTTTTATAACACAAATGGTAAAATTAAAATAATCAAAAAGAGAGGCACCTCACTGCACCACCTGACCAACCAACTAAAATAAATCTTGCTCAGTACAGATGGCAGATTGTCTCAGTATCATTTATTGAAGAGTCTTTATCTTTATCCACTGTTGATAATCAGTCTGTTTCATAAATCAAGTTAACTTACACATGGATCTGTTTCCAGGTTCCTTATTCTGTTTCATTGTTTTATAGTCTATCTATAGGCTAGTGCCATATTTTTTAATTAATATAAGGTGTAATTTCTGTAAGTCTTACTGAGGTTTGAGCATCTCTCTTCCTCCTAACATTTGGAACCACTTGAGAGAGGAGATACGAGACAGACTTAACAGAAATCAAAATGTCAGTTTTATTACTGATAAAGCCACTTGGAAAATGCAGCTTTAGATCTATTATAAAAGTGCTTGCAAAGACATCACTCAAAATTAAACCGACTCTTGCAATCAGGATGTGAACTGGAGAACCCCAGGCTTCTCCGCCAGCAACCAGCCTTTAACTATACTGTCCGGTGACTCCTGCAGAAACCAGATGGGGCTAAGCCAGGAATACCCAGGTTTTATCTTTCCCTGTAAAGTCACCAATCAGAAAAGGCCCTCTTCCCCTAAGAGCAAGTAAGTGGGAGGATGGAGAGAGGCCAAGAGTGTTACTCTTAAATCATATTCCTTCAAAGCAAGGGGAAAGGAAGATTTCCCCAACTTTCTTGATATCTGGTCTGGTGAGGCTCCTACTTATGGTCCTTCTTCGAATCTCTTTCGGCTTTTCTTGATTTATGAATTGTATTTGAGTGATTTGACAGCTTTATGATATTGAGTCTTTCTGTGAACATGGTATCTCTTTATATGTTTTGTTTTTTTTAAACATACCCCAGCAAAGTGTTAAAGCTTTCTTCATAAGGGCCTTACACATCTTTTATTATATACTTAGTCCTTGGTAGCTTACCCTTTTGGTTGCTGTTATAAATTTTTTATTACAGCATCCAACTTCTTTGTGTCTAGTATAAAGGAACACCACTGATTTTGTATTTTGGAAAATGTATCCAGCAACCTTACTAAACATTAATTACAATAGTTTATCTTAGATTCTTTGAGTTTTTCTGTGTAAACAATCATTTTTTTGAATGATGGTGTTATTTCTTCCTCTTTTTACAATTTTTATTACTTTTTGTTCTCTTACATTTTTGTTCTCTTTTTGTTCTCTTATGTTCTATGGAAGAGGAGCAACAGTAGTGGATATTAATGATACAGTAATATAATAGCAGCAGTCTTATTCCTGACTTTAAAGAGGATGCTTCTTTTCACCATTAAGTATTCTATTACAGGTTTGGATAGATATTCTTTATTAGCAAAAGGAAGTTTCTTTCTATTCCCAGCTAAGAGTTGTTTTTCTTGAAATTTTGAATGTGTGCATTTTGAATTTTATAAAATGCTTATTATGTTTATTGAAATAATACTATATTTATGCTTCTTTACTGTGTTAATAACTAAACATATTTTCTGTTGTTAAACCATCTTTGCCACCTGGGATCTACTCTACTTGATTGTGATGTATTATTTTTTGTATAGTATTGGATTTCATTTGCTAATTTTTAAAATTTACTTTATTGAAGTTTAGTTGATTTACCAAGTATTAATTTCTGCTTTACAGGAAAGTGATTCAGTCATACATATATATATATATATATATATATATATATATATATATATTCTTTTTCATATAGTCCTTCTTTTTCAGATTCTTTTCACATATAGATTATTACAGAATATTGAATAGAGTTCCTTGTGCAATGCAGTAGGGCCTTGTTGGTTATGTTTTATTTATAGTAGTGTGAATGTTAATCCCAAGCCCCTAATTTATCACTGTCTTCCACATTTCCCCTTTGATAACCATAAGTTTGTTTTTGAAATCTGTGAGTCTTTCTGTTTTGTAAATAAGTTCTTTTATATCATTTTGATTAGAGTCCATGATTTGCTAAAATTTTTAGAATATCTACTTTTGTAAACTGAAATGAGGCTAGCCTATGTATACAATAATCTTTGTCTGATTTTGGTAACAGGATTATAACAGCCTCGTAAAATAAAATGAGGTTCTTTCCCCCTTCTTTTCTACTCTCCTTTTCCATTCTCTGGAAGAGTTTATGTACAGCAGGAATTCTCTTTATCATGAAGGTCTGAAAAACCTAGTGGTTTTCATTTTTTGAGGGGGAAGAAGAGGTTTTTAGCTACTAATTTAATTTTTATGAAGATTATGTATGGGTCTACTTATGTTCTGTTTTTTCCAGTTCCTCCTTAAATCACTCCAGTGTGATTTCCAGTTCTCTCAGTGTACTGGAATTCCTCTTATCTAGGTAGATGCCTAAAACTCAAATGTTGCCAAACCTAGCAGTCACTTTTTCATCCTTAGCCTCGTCTGTATTTAGTGATGTTTGGCCTTGCTGGCCATTCCTGCCTTCTTGATGCATCTTCCTTTCTTGGCTTCCAGCACTATCTTCCCCTGGTTTTCCTCCTCTCAGCTGCTCTTTTCTGCCTGTTTTTCCTGTTCGCCTCCTTTTTTTGATCAGTAAGTATGGAGAACTGCACAGCTCTGCCCGAAGGTCTCCTCTCCTTTTCTCTCTGCTTTCTTCTCACGTGGTCTCATGCCCCGCTCTTGAAAGCCATCTACCTGCTATGCCTCCTCGCGTTGTTTTCAGTGTCAGCCTCTCCTGTGAGCTCTATAGTCGGATTGCTGCTTGAAACCTCCCCTTAGAGTATCACAGGCACCTCAGCCTCAGCATTTAAAACTGTCCTTCCGCCAGCCTTCCTCAGCCACAGATGACACACTGTCTGCCCAGTCACTCAAACCAGAGGAGCACGCTTCCTTCTTTTCTTCACTCCTCCCTGATCCAGTCTAGTTCATCGGCAAAAATGCTGTGATCTCTACCCACCAACTGTTCTTCCCACCATCTCTGCTGCTACCACCCCAGCCCAAGCCACCGCCTGCTCTCACCCAGGCACTATGCTAGTCCAGTCTGTCTCCCTGGTTTCATTCATGTCCCATCTCTGTTCGTTCTTCAAAGTAGCCAGCGTGATCTTTTTAAATTTTAGCTGTATCTTAATCACTCCCTAGCTCCAGTGGCTAGACTAAAATCCAAGCTCTTTCCTACCCCCGCCTCTCCCCTTGCTCTCACATATGGTCCTTATACCGGCTCCTCGAGTCACACGCTGTCAAATATGTGCTCCCCCTCTCCTGTCTCTCCTACCTCCATCCATACCCACACCCTCAAATAGCGGGAACAGCTTTAGAAAAGGCACAGCAGCTTTACTGGCGAAGAATAGACCACTTGGCTAGTGTGCAGATTCATTTCAGAAACAGAGAAGATCTAGGTTTTGTGGCGCATTGAGCTTATATAATTAGGGAACCCTTTCAAGAAAACAATACAAAACAGAAAATACAAAATTAGGCGGGGGGAAAGTAAATATTTTAAGTGAGAAACAAAACCATAACCAGTTACTGGAACTTCAGAAATTAGATCCCTTTCTTCTGCAATCTCTTTAGACAGTTTACCCAAAATGCTTACATAGAAGTGTTTCCTCACTGCACCCTGACTCTCTTTTCCCTCCTAAAACATAGCCATTTCCAGCAACTCTCCATTTCTGAGGTTCAGATAAATTAAATGACTTTCCAAGCACAGCTGTTCCACAAGCCTGTGGCAGTAAGATTGGAGTCCAGGTCTCCTGGCACTGACATGGTAAACCCATTAAGCCCCCAGTGCCCACATCTGTACAGTGCCCCTTTATGCCAGCTGTGCCAAGCACATTAACACTGAATGAATAGTAGACACCACTTTATGGTGCCGTAATGAAAAACGGACCGCTGAGACAGATGCAAAGTAGTGCAAAACGTCTGCCACATTACGAACCCAGGAAAGACTGCTGTGGAAAGGCAGCCCGGAGGTTCCAAACCTAAACAAAGCTGGAACAAACACTTCAGCCCCAGGGGAAACCTGAGACTTTCCGAGAGCAGCCGTGAACTGAGGAATTACCTCCCCAGCCTGTGCTCCTTAGGGCAAAGGGTAAAAAAACTCACGCCCCTAAGGGAGCCTCTTACATCTTTTGTAAAAGAAAACACTTCCATCCTCTGTGCTGCGGTTACCATTCACAGGCTGGTCCCGGTGGAAGTAGATTGCTGTGTGTTCTTTCGGTGTCGAGAATTTCAAACTGGCTGACGATCAGTGCAGTCACTGAATTCCTCCTTATGGTAAGCTTCAGAGTTGTATGACAGCTTGTTTTAAGAAAAGGCAGTGTGATTTTTCTTTTCTGTCATGTGACAGAACAGAATTCTTATCTAACATCAAAGCATCTTACCTGACTAATCATAAAACTATCCCTTTTCTCAAGAATACAAGTTACCTGGGGCACAGTTCCCAGCACTTTATGCTGATCCTTTCCAAAAGAAGTGTCCGTTTTCTCATCCTTGAATCACTAACCTTGTTGTGACTGCCAAACAACACAAATTGAAAAAGCAGAATTTCAGCTCAGAGGTTGTCCTCTTGAATGGTTTGGTTAAAAGCCACCACCATGCCACTTAAACATCCCATTTTTCCTCTCTTTTACTACTAACTAGAAAGTGGTCCAGGATTCCATTTGACATGCTCATGCACAGCCAATGCTGAATTACGGTCAGGGAAGCCTGACCGCTTCCCTGACATGCGAGCCACTGTTTGACGGCCGCCACTGAGGCGACATGTTTAGCGCTGAGAGGAAGAGAGTCTGTGCTGTGCTGCTGTGAACAGACTGTGTGAGGGGGCTCCTGCATCCAGGCCCTGGGGACAGTCCTTAGTTACATCTCTCCACTGTCTCTCACCCCGGCTGAACCGACCCCTAGACAGGCCCCCCTCATTTCTGACCTCAGTTCTTTTCTCAGACAAGTTCCCACCACCTAGAATTGCCTGCTTTGCCTCTGCTTTCTCCAAACATTGCTTTCACTTCAAGATCCAGCTCACATCCTACTTCATTCACTCACTCAGCAGGCAGAGATAGCAGGCCCTCCCCTGGTGCCTTAGGTCCTCTCTCCACCAAGCCTTACCCACCAGCTTCTGAGCAGCGATGAGCAGGCACTGAAATTGGAAGAAGATGTGATAGACAACAGAAAGTATGAAGTACTGAAGGAAGGTGAAGTTATCTGGAACATTCTTAAGGATGTCATTTACTCCCCAGTGTAAGGTGAGGGGTGTAGGTGAGGCCTGGACAAGCCTTCACTAAGGAGATGGCATTTAGTGGACCTGGGGCATAAGGAGGACTGGGGCATGTGAAGATTACAGGCAGGCCAGAGTGGGAAGCAGTTGCCCAGTTCTAAGGAGCATATGAAGACTTTGGGTTTGAATAGTAGCTCTGCTGCTGCTGCTAAGTCGCTTCAGTTGTGTCCGACTCTGTGCGACTCCATAGACGGCAGCCCACCAGGCTCCCCCGTCCCTGGGATTCTCCAGGCAAGAACACTGGAGTGGGTTGCCATTTCCTTCTCCAATGCATGAAAGTGAAGTCGCTCAGTCGTGTCCGACTCTACCGACCCCATGGACTACAGCCTACCAGGCTCCTCCGTCCATGGGATTGTCTAGGCAAAAGTACTGGAGTGGGGTGCCATTGCCTTCTCCGACCACTCACTATCTCTGTGACTTCAGGCAAGTTTAAACTCTCTGCTTAAAAGTATCTGTAAAATAGAGATTATAATGCTTTCCTGATAAAGTTGATATAAAGATTAAATACATAAATACTTAGCATACTTCCTGGCATATAATAGTAACAAATGGTAAGTATTATTATAACTATATCATGGGTAAATGAAATCGTAGTTGTCTTTTTTAAAAATTAAATCCATCCTTTATTATAGGTATTTTATCTTTCCTTTAAAATCTACAGTCATAAAAAAATATCTACAGTCGTCTCCTTACAAACAGGTATAGAACATGGTTCTTGATCACATTTTTTAATAATGGCTCATGCTTCTTTGTACATTAGTGATACAGAATATTCACCATTTCCCTTCTACTTTTCCCCAAGTACTTAATACGACCTTCCTCTGAACTTAAAGGAAAGTACCTCACAATTCTAGTGGCCTGCTTACTTTTTTGGTTACTTATTTTCTTAGGTTAACTCTCAGCTATAGTTAGAAGTTATGTACAATGAAAGTTTCTTTTTTGCAGAATTTACCATGTTTTTATTTAAGTTTATAACAACCCTGTGAAGGAGGCAGGGCAAGGATGATGATCACTATCTTACATATCAGAGTACTTAGAAATACGAAGTGACTTGCCATGATCACATGACAGTAAGTGATGGAACTGGGCGGCCATGCCGGCTGTCTGCCTCCTGGTCGCATGCTCTTCCTGTCATGCCAGGCTGCCTCTTACCAGTTAGTGGTCATTCTTTTCCTTCTCTGCATTTCCCCAGCCCTCCTCTCTCTCTCTCTGCCACTGAATTTCTAACACCTATTATTACCTTCCCCAGGGAAGCCCATCAAAGTCAAATCCAGAGTACTAGAAAAATACACTGCAGAATCAGACAGGAAGACACTCTTTGTTGCTTTTCTCCACTTACCTCAGAGAGATAGGAACCTGGTAAGAGTCATGAAACTTGGTTAGAATTTAGAACTTTAAGACGAAAAGAAACAAAAATGGTGGTATGTTTCAACTCCATTGGTTAAGAAACAAGAAAGCTAAGGGAACAGGTGAGCTGGCTTAAAACATGTCTGTCCACCGTGTTTGCCTGCCTTAAATTTCATTTTCTTTCTTTCAGAAAAAGATGATAAAAGCAGGATTTCAGAACCATCTGTCCTGATTTATACTTGAAATGTTGTATTCCAAGTTCAATTTTTACTGACTGTAAAGTTTCACAATACAGTGGAAGGAGCACTGGATTTGGGAATCAGAAAATGTACGCTCCAACTTCAGCTCTGTCATTTAATTTTCATAAATTTTTTGAGTATCAGTTTTTTCAGTGGACTTAATGGCAGCAGCCCTATTTCCCAAGCATCATTATATGGAACAAATGAGATAATGTCTGTCCAAGTGGTTTATAAACTAAAAAGGACTATACAAAATATTATAAGCATTATTCATACATTTAACAATTCATTAAGGGTCTCCTCTGCATACAGCACTATTCAAAAGACGAAAGAAAATTCAAAAGTGTGAGATTTGCCCTGCTTTTGCTTAGTTGACAGTTGTTTAGTTTATAATCTGAATGAGTAGATAAGACAAATTAAATATTTTGAAGAACAAGACTTACAAAAATACTCTTCTGCATTGTTCAGTCTCACTGTCACGTGGGACTCACAGCCTGAGCCCCGGCTTCAGGGGACCGCGTTCCACGTGACGGTGCTCAACCTCGCACTGACTTCCTTGATGTTGTAGGACCAGGCGTGCTGTTTTTATTGAGGCTGCCTCAATTTCCGTGACCTTAGTGATGCTAGAATACTGAGGAGACATATCCTTGGCTACTCTGCAGCTTGCTGGAATACTTCTGATTCCTTCCAGCATTTAATGATGTGACTTTGGGAGAAGCAACTAGTGGATTTACGTAAGGTCGTATCACTTCATTGGTTAAACCTCTAGATAGTGTTTCTGCTCACCTGTTTCTGATCTAGTTCTCTGTTCTTTTTTATAAATAGAATCAAGTTGAACAGTTTTTTTAGTGAACAAATGATTAAGAAAGTAAAAACTTTGACACATTTTAAGAAAATGGGCTTTTTCAGTCAATTGAAAATAATGAAAAATTTTGAACCCATCTTTCTTTAAAACCAGAGGGTAGTGATATAATACTTCAGCTTTTAAGCCAAACCATCCACCTGTGAAAATGAGACCCTATCCTGTATTTTTTAAACATTTTTTTAAGCCTTATTTTTTAAAAGCAGGTCTATCTTCTCTCCTTCCCTCCATCATTTGCTCATGCTGAATTCAGAACTAGTCTCTGGCACGTGACCCAAGGGACTTAAAAACCATGTCGTCTAGCTGACTCTGGTTTTTAAATTTAGATCAAATGACATTGTCTTTGAAGTCTCAAGAGTACTACTTAAGGTAGCCATATCAGAGGGGCGTGCCTCTCAAAGTACTCCTTACTGGCTGGCATCCTTAATATGAAAAGTGAAGGCTGGTCAAAAATAAATGAAAAAGAAAGTTTTATTGGAGTTATTTACTCTTAAGACAGCTATTTCAGACGGAACCTTGACAAGTTATCTCATTGCCTCTAGACAGGAATACGCAAGGCATATGGGTATCTGTAGTATTTTTAAAGACCTTGGGGGACCAGGCTTCTTCTGTAACTCATTCCAGAATTTAAACACCCTCACTTCAGGAAATTCTTCCCTATATTTAACTTACAGGCCCCCTTCTGCGGTTAACACCCATTTCCGCTTTTCTCTGTCTCCAGTCAGGATGGAGAACAGCTGGCCAACATCCTTTGTGTGCTAACCCTCCGTCAGTGAGAAGTCATTTGGGTATCCCGGGCTGCTTTTCTCACCCTCCAGCAGCCAAGTCTTTGAACCAAATAGAGATTTTTTATTTGTGCCTTGTTTCTCTCTCATCGTTCTTTTTGATTATCAATGAATAAAATTTGGAAAATGTAAAAATACACAGATGAGGGGCAAACAATAGCCCTACAATCCAGGGAGGGAAACCACTGTTAAGTTGGTTTTCTACGTGTTACTTACACAGTTGAGATCATATCATCTATATCAGCACTGAAATATAGTCTGAGCTGCATATGTAGAAACTTAAACATTTTCTGGCAGCCACATTGCAAAAAGGTAAAAAGGAATAGGCAAACTAACTTTAATAGTAGTTTTCCTGTAATTCTAAAATACTGATTGGTGTGTAATCAGTATTTTTAATTATTAATATTTTACACTCCATTTTTATTCTAAACCATCTAAATCCAGTGTGTATTGTACATTCACAGCACATCTCAAGCCCAGCTGCCACCTTGCAGGTACTCGGTGACGTGTAGCTGCGGTGTTGAAGCACAGTCCTTGCAGTTGTGTGTACGTCTGTCATATCTTAAGCCTGTTACCAATCCATTACCAGATTTTTACATCATTTTAATGGCTGCATAATATTTCATCAGTTAGACTTACTATAAGTGTATCTTTAGAAAGTTTTGTTCTTTATAAGTAACCATGGAGTGTGCTCTTTTTACTTCTTTTTCTTTCACATTAACTGAATGTTTCTCAATACATTGCCCAAAAACAACAACAACAAATTATTCCTTTTGGGTACAATTAATCAAATCTACTTATTCATAAAACAAATATATTCACTTAGTATCTACTATGTGCTCTGTACTCCCTTAGATTGGGAAGTGGAGGAGTGGGTTTCAAAAAATAGAAGGCCAGGTCCCTTCCATACACTGTTTACAAGACTTGGCTCCACAGTTGGACTGCACACATACTGTATTTAATTCTGACTTAAATATTCTTCCCTTCATTTCTTACTCTCTCTGCACCTTAATATACACACACAGCCTGACTGACTGACTGTACCTTATCTTTCAAAGGTCAATGAAAGATAGTCACCTGTGCTGAGTCCTCTAGGTGACTAGTGGCTCCCTCCTCCATCATACAAAATGTATATTGTGTTCAAAGCACTGTGGTGTTCCGGTGATTGGCTAACTCTCTGTCTTCTCGACTAGAGTGGAAACGCTAATGATAGAAACCTTATTTTATGAGCCTCTTTATTCCCAGTGCCTAGCAGATTGCCAGGCAGTGAATGTGGATTTCAGTACTGTCTACTGAAATATGTGTTGAAATACAAGTGATCCTGTTAAGCATCAGTTGGATGGTATAATTACAAGTATTGATCAGGGAGTTCAGAGAGGTCATTTTAAATTGGCATATGGTTTTAAAGAAGGCTTTAACAAATAAGGCAGGACTTGAACTGGGCTTTGGGAAGATGGTTATGCCTACATGAATGGAGGGGAGATGCCGTGTTCCAGGAAGTCTTGTTTTTCAGGAGGAATCCTTCAGCATGTATCAGCAGATAAATATCTTTCTAGATCTAAAACACTGTACTAAGTTTCAAGAAGGCTGACAGGGCTTTGCAGAATTAGAAAGTACTGCTGACTGCTTCATGTGATCTTTGAGTATAAGCTGCATTTCAACTCTGGAGATGTTAAAGGTCCATTTTATATGATGCTTGTTCAATAATCCTTCTGCTAGGGATAACTGCATATATAAGAAGAGGTAACATCATTATAGAAATACCAAATGACTGTTATTGGAAACCAGGTACCCTCCCAAAGCATTTTGAATGAATTATTTAGTTAACTCATTTAATCCTCACAACAGCTGAGTGAACTAGGGCCCATTTATCCTCTCTTATGTTACAGATGAAACTGAAGCACAGAGAGGTTTAAATAATTTAAATGTAACACAGCCATCAAGTGGAGGAGCTAAGATTTGATCCCAGAAGAAAGTTTTAGGGTCTCTCCTTTAACCATTACTCTGTACAGCCTCTCTTCTAGCTGTGTTAAGAATAAAATGTTTTATACAGAGATCATTTAGCATCTGTGGTTCCAGAACAGGAATCCTGTCATTATAACCTTTCTCTAGTTCTCTTCATTCCTTTCTGACTGCTCCTTATCTCACTCGTGGGCTCCTCTTTTTCTGCCTCATCATGAAAAACAGGAGCACCTCAAGGCTCAGTCCTTGGCCCTCTTTTCTGATTTTATTCCCCACCCCTGCCCGGGGATCTGATCTGATCTTCAACTACGTTTTTTAATTATCACCCACACTGAATTGAAGCACAAGTACAACTCTTTAGCCCAGGTCTCTTTTCTGATATCAGACCTCTATTCAGATTGCCTCCTGGACATTTTCATAGCACACTGTCTGTGCCCATGTTGTGTTTTTTTTGTTTGTTTTTTTCCCCTGTCTTCCACCAGAACCATCGTAAGCCTCATGCTCTTCCAGGGCTCTGCTTTCAGCAAATCGAATCTCCATCCAGTCTTTCACACTGGCCAGGAAGCTGTTTGATTCTCCCTTTCCTCTTAACTCCAGCCTTCGCAACCTCTGCTGATTTCCCCTAATGTGCCTCTGTCTGCAGCTGCACCTTTCCGCTCTGGCCCAAGCCTGCATCATCTCTCACCTGCAGTACTGCACGGCCTGTGCTCGGTCCCCCAGCATCCGCTCCAGACCCCTCCCGTGTGTTCTCCAGCTTCAGTCAGAGTGTACCTGCCAAAATACAGATCAGTCGATCAGTGTCTCTTTCTTTCTCTTCCTACCCACTAGACAGACAAGACAGACATACACACCCCTAGCCTAAAACACTTTAATGACTTAAAGAGAAGATTCTAAACATGGCCTCTGGGTTTCTGCATAGTCTACTCTAGACCACATTTTCCTCTTCAGCTTTATCTTCTACCAGGCTGCTGTTCACTTGATGACTTTTTGGGTCCTCACACACTGTTCTCTTTCTTGATGTAGGTAGGGTCTTGACATATCCTTTTCCTTTTGCCTGGATGCTCTCACCTACACACCCACTCTCCACCTGGTGAAGAAGTCTAGTCCTTCAGATCTTGGCCTTGGCTGGGTCAGTTCTGTTATAAGCTCTCTCAACCCATGATCGCTCCTGCACAGCATGTGTCAGAGGTGGTCATTTTATGTCTGTGATTTTTACATTAATGTCTGTCCACTCCCACTCTGATATAAGCTCCACAAAAGCAGGAGCCATGGCTTTTTTCAACCACTATTGTATCCCCAAAGTCTAGTACACAGTGCCTGGTGTATAGTAGACACTCACCATATATTTGAATGAGGGAGTAAATAATGTGTTGCTATGTTCTGTTTATACTGCACCTCTTACAGTAATACAGAGGGCTACAAGAGAGAAGCTTCCCAAGACATTATCCCTGGAGTCCCACAGTCTCTAAGCAGTGATTCAGTGACGGCTGTCATTCAAGTATTTCTTCCAGAGGCCTTCAGCATCTCTGGATATGGTGGCAAAGCTATCCATTTTTCTTTTAAAATAACAAACAACTGAAGTTGTTTCTTTTCATGGTTCGATTCATGTCAGAGCTTATTAGAAATGAGATGGTGGTTCAGCTTTGTGGCATCTTTCAAAAGACTTAACTTCACAGATTCTGTCGTTGGTCTCTGGAGTCTAATGCTTCCTTTAGCGCTCTGTCTCTGCAAGTCTACTTTGTAAATTCTGACCAAGGTTTTCCTGTGACTGGTCTGTGACATCGCTATTACTCTGGTTTCCCTGGCAAAGGTAGATTTTTTTTTTTTTTAAGTTTTCAGCACAAACACCTTATCACTCTCCCACATTTCAAGTGCGGTCTAGACACTCCGACGGTTCGCCAGGTAACCTTCCTGGCATCTCTGTTTCTACAGACCATGTTACAGCCTCATAATGTTTGTTGCCTTGCCTGTGATTTCAATACATTATTTGTGTGATGATTTCTTAGAAGTGAAAGCTGATGGGTGCAGTGGTTGACCTGTCAGCTCCTGGGACCATGTGTCTCTCTGGAGGATCGCTGTTTATTCCCTGACCCCAAGGAACTCAGCCTTGAGACCAAGCTGGCCTCCAGGTGGGCTCCGGGCCGTGGGCACCCCTTCAGCCTCTGTTCATAACCTGTGCTGGGACCTCTGTTTCCCAGCTGGGCCTTGTTGCCCAGGACCACGGAGCTGCTCACATCACAGAGCCTGGGAAATGGGTTTTTTCAGCTTGCTTGGTTTTATCCTTTGCTGATGGAACTTTCTCTTTCACAAACTCATCTTCCCATCAGAACTCCGTTTAAATAAAATCTAAAGGCTCCCTTGTTCAGTTATTCCTTTTTAAACCTCTGTTTTTATTTAGTCAGACTCTGGCAGGAAGCCTTCTAAGCTGAGCCCAGGGGAAAAGTGACCATTGGCACAGATTTTAGCCTGTGCTCTGGCCCAAGATTGTTTCTATTTTTATTTTGTTTCTTGTTTTTGTTAACATCCAGGGCAAAGATTAAGCACTTTCACTTATCTGTAATGGTGAGAGGCCTTCAGATTGCTTGCCTGTGGCCAAGAGTTTACATGCTTAAAACTATTAACCTCCAGTGACCTCCTGGGAGATAAGATCTAGCTGTTCAATTTGGCTTTTCCAAAAGGAGGCTCTGTGCTTCTGCTTGATCTGAGATAGAAAAAGAAAGATAAATCCCAGCCTTTGCTGGATTTTGAAAAAGGTTAGTAGCCTAATTTATGGAGGGTTTTTTTTTTTTTTAAACTAACTTAATGTCATAATTTCTCAGCTGCCAAAAGACGTAATTCTACCTTAGCTTCGCCTTGGCAACCTGCTTTTGGCACTCTGTGCAGCCCTGTCGTTGCTCTGCATTATTTAAGCAGTAATCTTTAAGAAGGTGAGAAACTATTATTGCTTTTTAGCACAGTTGACATGCTGTTGGCACAGAGGAGTACCTAGAGCTTCAAACATTTCTAATGGCTGTAAACCAACTTAAACACCTCCATGTAGAGGTCTCACTGCCATGAGGTCATAGCTTGCTTCAAGGGGGAGAAAGAAGAAGATCAAATGTTATTTAAAAGTGTGGGGTTTTTTCCTTCTTTTTAAGTATTCTTATTCCACCGAGTCGTAGCTGTAGATTTTGGCCAGGTTCCAGACAATCAAGATTTAGCATTTTGACCAGCTGTGATCTAGTAATGTTCCTCAGAGGAAACATTTTGTAGGAGGGAAAGACACATATTTGAGTCTGTGAATTGTACTCCTTCCTAATACTTTACAGTGTGAGATCTGGTTGTAGACAGATAAAACAAGCACAAGTGAATCTGAGAGAGAACAGAGAAAAAAACTTTTCAGAGAGCTAAAAATTCACCCAGCTTCAAGAATGCTCTTGAAGTGGAAAATCTTTACATTCTTTTCTTTATTTCATTTTTCACTGAGTCTCCACATTTATAACAGTTCATGGTAAAATGTGTGTTCATAATAGATACTTAGAATGCATTACAATTCTTATGACAGTGTAACAAGTCTTAGGAAGTAAAAATGCCCCACACACTTAATGTAGGCAAGAAGAGAAGGAAAAATTATCAAGCCACTTGACCTAAAAACATTATTCTGATTCTCACTGCTCCCTCATATAGAAGTGGAGAGTGTTTTGGTGGTCCTATGGATTGGGAAAGAGAAGAAAATTAGCATTTATTTAGTCAGACACCCTCTGTTAAAACACAGTTAAGACTTTCCTGGTGGCATGATGGATAGAAATTCACCTGCCAACACAGGGGACAAGGGTCTGGGAAGATCCCACATGCTGCGGAGCAGCTAAGCCCATGCACAACTACTGAGCCCATGCACTCTAGGGCCCACGTGCCCTGGAGCCTGTGCTGCACAACAGGAGAAACCTCTGCAGTGAGAAGCCCACGCACCGAAACGAGCAGCCCCCACTCCCCGCAACCAGAGGAAGCTCACACAGAAAGCAGCAAAGACCCGGCGTGGCCAAAAAAAAAGAAAACCACAGTTAGTTTCTTTGTGATCTTGGGCAGGTTACCTAACCTCTGTGCCTTAGTTTCTTCATCTGCAAAATGAGGATGATTTTCTTAATACATCATAGAGATGTGAGGATTAAATGAGACTGTGTATAAAGCTGTTAATAGATACTTCATATAAAATGTCAGTTGCTCTTGTTTTATTATTAATAATTTATGGAGTACCTACTCATTGTACTAAGAATTTTACTTGTAGATCCCATTTAATCCTAACTGGAACAGCTGTTAGATGGATATACCCACTTTACAGGAGATGAAACAGGTTCAGTGCTTCACCAGGCTCATGTATTTCATATAATGGCAGAGCTACGTGTAAGAGTCTGGAATATTATATACAGCAGATGTGGAAATAGGAACACATTTTGGACCAATGCTTCTGTACCTCTTTTCCTCTCTCTCACTTCCTTTTCTGTAAAAAGAGGCTATAGTTTCAGGCAGTAAAACCCACAGAAAAGGAAGAGGGAGCAAGAGTGCTGGGGCAAGGGTAGTGGAGTCCAGTGGGCTGGTTCTGCTGTCTCCCAGATTAGCTTCATGGCAAGGTACGTGCATAATGGTTATAGAAGTGCTGAACAGAGTCCTCCTCATTTAGCTTGGGGAAGCAGAGAAATTCTCCCTCTTATAAAAATTCCCTTTCCCTGAACCTGTATTCTTATAGAAAAATGACACATCAGAGGTTTGGGGACAATAAGAATGTGGCTCAAAGGATTCTGGGGAGCTCTTATAGTCCCACAGCATTTGGTAGGTCGTGTAAATAGAGGCACTTGTGCATTTCCACTCGATTCAAAGCCTTCCCCACCACATGTCCTCAGGAAAAACCTGGAATGAAGTTTCACCCTGAGCAGGATAAACCTTTGATTTAGTACTTTCTCGCCCACTCTTTTATACTTGCCTGACTCCTTGTCTTCATGCAGGTAGCTCTCCCTTATGTGCAGGAGTGGAGACGTGGGTGTGTGGGAGGAGTTCTGAGTTTGTTCCTACTTTAAACAGTATTTTGTATAGAAGAAAACAGTAGAAGGAAGGAGATCTAGGTTCTGGTCTTTCCTCTGCTACTTGTTACCCTGTGTTTCTGTCTAAGATGTTATAATGTCTTTGAGTCTCAGTTACCTCTTCTGTGGGCCTCAGACGACAAAGAATCCACCTACAATGCAGGAGACCTGGGTTTGATCCCTGGGTTGGGAAGATTCTTGGAGAAGAGAATGGCTACCCACTCCACTAGGCTTGCCTGGAGAATTCCATGGACAGAGGAGCTGGGCTACCGTCCATGGGGTCACAAAGAGTCAGACGCGACTGGGCAACTAAGTTTTTTTTTTTTAACCTCTTCTGTAAAATGAGGCTAATACTTTTGGAATCCAGAGCCTAGGGAAGCAAATAATAATGACGGAAACCACACTTACAGCTACTACTGTCATCGGTATATATGGCAGGCATCCTGCCAAGGGTTCGGAGAAGGCAGTGGCACCCCACTCCAGTACTTATGCCTAGAAAATCCCATGGACGGAGGAGCCTGGCGGGCTACAGTCCATGGGGTCGTGAAGAGTCAGACACGACTGAGCGACTTCACTTTCACTTTTCACTTTCATGCATTGGAGAAGGAAATGACAACCCACTCCAGTGTTCTTGCCTGGAGAATCCCAGGAACGGGGAAGCCTGGTGGGCTGCCGTCTATGGGGTCGCATAGAGTCGGACACGACTGAAGCGACTTAGCAGCAGTAGCAGCTGCCAAGGGTTTGAAGTGTGTTATTTAATCCTTACCACAGTCCAGTAATCTATTTTAAAAAGAAGAAAACTAGAACAGAGAGAAGGTAACTGCCTATAGTCATATAACTAATAAGTGGTGAATTCAGCCTTAATTTATAGCTCCAAATAAACAGGATCAATCATGGTTGCCGATCCAGACGTTTGAGCATCCCTTCTCATCACCACTACTATCTCCAGATAGCTCTGGATATAGCTGAAGAGATAACAAAAGTAACTGCAATAAAGACAATGAAAAAGAAATTAATGACCCTAATTTAGAGACATCAGAGAAGACTTGATCCAAAGAAGCCAAATTTAAACCAGACTGTCCTCCTTGACTTCTAAACTCTGAACTACTTGGCTTCTCCCTCGCATGCTATTGTCAGGGATCCTAAGATACCCTTTTGTGCTTGTAGCAGAAAAGAGTATTATTATTTAACAGTCCCTGATATGATTCAGTTATTCAGTCTATGTCTTGTTTCACTAAACTGTGGCCTAGAAAGTTTATTACAGTATCTTTGGGTGGTTGTTTTTAAATACATTCCTTTAAATTATAGCGTTAAACCCCAAATGTCATGTTTCCAGTTTGGACCTAAGCCAAGCTGAAGGAGACATCCATTCAAAGCAAACAGGTGATAAGGAGACTGTGCAGTGAACTTTGAGGACTCTGTCCAATTGCTAGACCTCAGGCTTTATGTCCCCAAATCTAGTGCTTTAGAACAAGGAACCTGTGGCTGGAGTGGTGGGTAAAGAAATGCCATATTTTCTGCTGCAACTCCTCCTCCCCAGAACACTCAGGTTTACTTTAGTTGTTTCCAGAAGTAGAAATTATTTATGTTGTTCATCACAATTTAAATAATGTAATAATTTCATTTGATAAGTTGTCAATTGCCTTTAAAAATTGGTCTTAAAAACTAGTAAATCTAAGGATTTCAACTTCTTTTTCCATCTTGATAAAATAATTATGAAGCCAGACTCTAATCAGACAAAAAGAATCTTGAAAGCTTTTGGGCATTTGCCTTTTTAATTGCTGCCTTTCTCTTTTTAGGCAACAGTAGAGGTAAAATGTTCCTTTTTTATGGTAAGAATTTAGTTAATACCAAAACATGTAGTGAAGATTCCTTCTAGAAACCTTCTATTAAATATGAAAAATTTTTTAATTATTTTATTAAAAACCTATGTATTGTGTTTTTATACAGAAATACAAGTTTAATATAAAATTTTAGAAATATCTCATCCACAAACATAAGGAAATGGTTAAGTAACTTTTGATAATTTCATTTAATGGAGTAGCTACTTAGAATTGTTTACCAAGAGGTTTTAATAACTTCCAACAACAGGATACAGAAGTGTGTGTATGTGTATATATATATATTTTATATATATGTACATATACTGCAAACACAACTTTCATTTTGTTGTTTGATTGGTTTTGTGTCTTTTTTAAATTAAACACATATATAAAATCAAAGTCTACAAGGAAAATATCCAAATAGTGGTTATTTGATGGCCAATAGGTTTTTGACTGATTTTTAGTTTTTAATATGGTTTATATTTTTAGTTGTCCAGGGAGAATAAATTATTATAATAATTTAAAATTCATGTGTGTTTGTATATATTTTAATACAGTCATTCAATACTTGAGCTATTTAAAGCTCAGCTATCTTAAAAATTTGGAACATTGCTAAGATCCTGGAAGTAATAAAAAAATTAATTCTGAGCAGCCAAAACTAATGTTACAAAACTCATATAATTATGCATATTGTACCCAGGATATCTGCTGGTCCATCTCTCAAATCCTATTTATTCTTGCTTTGCACACAGTTCTCAAGACAGCTACTTTATAAGAACACAACAAATAAGACATAAACGTCAAAAAAAATGAGAAGCCCTTGCAGGCAAAAACACTGACTTGGCCGCATGTAACAGCTTAGCAGTGAGAGAGGACATACAAAAGCCTGAGTGCAGACTTCAGACTCAGAAACACACCCCTGAAAGGCTATAGTCGCTCTACTATGTCATAGTCAGTAAGGTGTGGTCATATTGATGGCCCACAGTTATCAAGAAAATACCTTTTTAAATTGGTAAATAAATAGCTACATGTATATGTATAACTGAATCACTTTACTATACACCTGAAACTCTCACAACATTGTTAATCAACTATATTCCAAGCTAACAAGTTTTAAAAAGCTTTTTTAATTAAAAAAATATATATCTTTTTTGTTCAACTTACTCTTTTTAAGATCGTAAGAAAGACTAGTAAAAATTTTTGAAAAGTTTCATGGCGCATAGCTACAAATGGGGGGAAAAAGTGTGTGATTGTTAGGGTAAACGTTAGACCTGTAGACTTCTTTATTTGTCTAATACCTCATCTTCTTACCGTTCTTAAGAGGGAATGTTTTATTGTTACTTGGGTTTTCTAAATTGTATTTGATACTGTCTTTACCTCAGTTCTCATAAAAATTCAGAGAAACTGGAAAAGATCCCAGAATCAGGATGTCAGCAAATGCCAAAGTCTCCATCTAGCAAAGCCTTTGAATCCATGTATCAAAATAGGAGTAACATCAATAAGGACCTACGGTACAGCACAGGAAACTCTACTCAGTATTCTGTAACAACCTATATAGGAAAAGAATCTGAAAAAGAATGGATAGATGCATATGTACAACTGAACCACTTTGCTGTAACCTGAAACTAACACAACATTGTCAACTGTATTCCAATATAAAATTAAAAATTAAAAAAAAAAAAAAAAGAGTAACAGCCCAGAGCTTAGCTATAGGTTGGGTGGGTTAAATGGGAAAGCCTGTGTATAATGGCATTCAGCTTGATATCTGGCATATCAGACATTGCTGCTACTGCTAAGTCGCTTCAGTCGTGTCCGACTCTGTGCGACCCCATACATGGCAGCCTACTAGGCTCCCCGTCCCTGGGATTCTCCAGGCAAGAGTACTGGAGTGGGTTGCCATTTCCTTCTCCAGTGCATGAAAGTGAAAAGTGAAAATGAAGTCGCTCAGTCGTGTCCGACTCTTCACGACCCCATGGACTGTAGCCCGCCAGGCTCCTCCATCCATGGAATTTTCCAGGCAGGAGTACTGGAGTGGGGTGCCATTGCCTTCTCCGATATCAGACGTTGGTTCTTAGCAAATGTTAGTCAAATTGGAATATAATTTTCCCACATGAGATGCAAATGGCTGTGAGGGCTCTGGAGTCAGATGTGGGTTCTGCAACCTTGAAGAAATCACATAACCTCCTACCTGCCTACCTTTTTCACAGGGAAGGTATGAGAATTCAGCATTTTGGATGCTCAAGAAAAGGGTAGTTCCCTGCTCACTGTAACTGGGGGAGGGATTGGGGGGTTTCATACTTTTATTACTTTTTTGTCATGCAAAGTTGAGAGCTTTCGAGGCAAAGACAACTATAAAAACCCCTTTGTTGTTGTGTCTTAAGCACTGCTTGTTCCTCATGCCCTTTTATCAGCCCACCTGGAGCCCAGCTGAGAGAAGCAGAGCAGGGTCCCCCCGGGAGGGAGGGCGGATGGTGGCACGGAGGGTGTCAAGTCATTCAGCCTCCATAGCCGTGAGTAGTTTAAGCACCTGGCCTGGGGTCTCATACCAGCAACGTCACCTTCAGTGTTCTGGGCAGGCTCACCTGGTGCTGCTCTCCCTTCCTGGGTGGGGTGGCAACTGAAAGTGTGGCCCTTCTGCCCAGAATAGACTTGTCTTTGGGTGGTGCTGATGCTGTTTTGGTTTGATTACCTAGGCCCCCTGCAAAATCATGTAGAGAGGGGTACTGTCAGCAAGTAGCAGAGCGAAAACAACAAGGTTGGCAAAAATGTGCAGCTTTACCCCATTACTGTGAGTTTTGACAACATATTAACTGAAAACCTAGATTAAGGCCAACAGGTTTTGCTCTGTTTTGTTTTTCTTGAGAACTAAAAACAGTAATTTACTCGTCTATTTGCCTGGTTCTATATGTGCCCCAGTGAGCACCCCTAATTATGAAATCACTCTTGGCACCAACACTTGTAACCAAGCAAGGGAGTCTGGTGGGTGCATAGACTAGAAGAACCTTGTGGTTGCCTTTTCTCAAGATGAATAACCTTTGCTTAGACCACAGGGATAAGCCAGCATCAGAAAAAATCTGAGCGGAGAGGGAGCAGGGAGCTGGCTTACAGGTTTGTGGCCATGGATACAGGTAGAAGGAACCCTAGATCCTTTCTTCTCTTGCAGGGCACTTTTCATGTCTGTAATTTGAAAATATAATAGAGTATGTGTGGTGTATGTATGCGGGTGTCTTTCTTCCCTAAGATTGGAAGCTCCTCAGAGGCAGGGCCTGCTCTGTTTCCTCTCCCCAAGGCCTGGCCTGGCACATGAAGTAGCTACTTGTCGGATGAGTGCAGTTTCAAGTCTAACCTCTGCTCCTGCCTGGTAGCTGCCTTTTTTGTGAGCCATTTCTCTGTGTGTTTCCTCATCTGAAGAACACATGTCACATGGACCTTGTGTTCATACCTCCCTCTGTCTCTGGACCCGGTTTGTTCATACAGCTGTATTGAAGCTGATAGCTTCAGCCAAGCATGATGTCTGGAACTGTGATCAGTACTCCCAGGGTGGCTTCACCAGTCCAAGATATAAAATGACCATCATTTCCAGAGTCTGGATACTCTATTGCCATTAACTAATTATTATTTATTATTTCAGATTTAGAGTAATAATGTATACCCTGCTTTCTTGACATGGTTTTTGTGAGGACCAATTGAAATGATGGATATGAAATTACTTCAGAAACTATGCTTTGTACAGCCAAACAATGATTATTATTGCTGGCCCAAATGTATCTTCCTGAGAAAACTTAAGTTTGAAGGAAGATGAAGACCAAGTATTACAAAATGTGTCCGACTACTATTATACAGGAGAGGTCATCTCCCAAGTTAATTTTTCATGAAACGCACACACACATCTCCTTGGTCCTCTCTCTGCCAGCTGTCTAACACAAGGCAATTAGCATTTGGGTATTGCAAAAGCTATTGACCACTGAGTTATGAGTCATGGATTTTAGTCCAGCCTTGCCCCTGCCTCGCTGAGGTTATCATGGACAAGTCTTTGAAGTTCTCTGCCAAATGACAGTATCTGTTTTATGAAGGTAAAATAAGACTTGAATATTAGAAAGAAGAATATTGGTAGCCCTACAGACATATGAATTTGATCACATCCTCATATATTTTTCTTTCCAGATCCAATCCCTCCAGTTGCCTTGACTCCTCCCCATATGACATGGCCTCTACCCTGAGCACTCCCCTCTGCATATATTTTAGTATGTCTTGTATCCTTCTTAAAGGAAGTTCCCAATGCTGAACTCATAATACTTTGTTGTATCTTGCATTTGGACACTACAATTACTACTAAGATTTGAGTATTATCAATTTGTATTTTCTCAAACTTGAACATATTATTTCCTATCTCTTGATCCAGAAGGTTTAAGCTAAGTTCTGAAGTTGAAAGTAACTTCTCGTTTTTGTCTTCTAGTGACAGACATCACACCTCCAGTGCAATCCCTGTTCCAAAGAGACAAAGCTCCATATTTGGGGGTGCAGATGTAGGCTTTTCTGGGGGGATCCCTTCACCAGACAAAGGATACCGGAAACGGGCCAGCTCAGAGAATGAGAGACTCCAGTATAAAACCCCTCCCCCCAGTTACAACTCTGCACTAGTCCAGCCTGTGACCCCTGTGCCCTCCACGGGAGAATCTGACAGAAAGACAGCATCTCTGTCTTCCTCCTTGGACACCTCCTTGGACCTCTCCAAAGAAAACAAGAAAAAAGGGGTAGATCTGGGCGACAGCTTAAATGGAAGCCACATGAGTGTGAACACTAGCCAGGAGCAGGGACAAGCCCTCTCGGGGCCTCCGACCACAATCAATGGCACCCTCCTGCCTGGTGAGCAGGCCAGCTCGTCTGGCGCCCAGCTCCCCGGGAGCTTCCACCCAGTCTCGGAAGCCGAGCTCTGCTGCACCGTGGAACAGGCAGAAGAGATCATCGGAATGGAAGCCACAGGCTTCACCTCAGGCGATCAGCTGGAAGCATTTAACTGCATCCCCGTGGACAGTGCTGTGGCAGTGGAGTGTGATGAACAAGTTCTGGGAGAATTTGAAGAGTTCTCCCGAAGGATCTATGCACTGAACGAAAACGTATCCAGTTTCCGCAGGCCACGCAGGAGTTCTGATAAGTGAAGTGAGCAGACAGATGGTAGGACCAGGATGGAGTCACTGCTTGAAATGAGGATAAAGCTGCACTGGTTACCTTTTGTAGTAATTATGACACAAAATGAATATTAATGGAGGATATTCCTCAGAAAAATAGACTTTGTGAATCAAGGAGGGACTCAGGATCATTGTGTATCAATGGGCCAGACAAAGTTAGATTTTGCTTGCAAGATTTTGCTTTTCAGGCCTGACAATTGTTATAAGGCAAAAGTCACTCTCTAGCTTGAGTCACCTTGTAGGCATTTGTCTGCTTTTTTATTTACACTTATATGTTATCCTCAGAGGGAAGATGATAATATATAAATAATATAATGAACTCGCCTTTAGATTCTCATAGCATTTGCCCTCACCATAGTTTATGAAACTTTTGGGAAAATTGAATATTCAGTGAAAGGTCTCCACCACTGACTGAAGGATCTTTGGCCATCCATTAGGTTGATGTGTAAGCAGCACAATGGTCTCCTATACAAAGGCCCATCGGCCTCTGCTCCCAGGCTCCAGTCAACCAGCTGTCAGGCCACTGGTGCAGTAGATGCCTTGTGCATCCTGACCACAGAGGACGTCACATTCGCTGGTTCTTTAATGCAGTTGCCATGACCTCCCACCTCTTTCAGCCAGCCATACCCTTGAAGCAGCCCTCAGATTATATGAAAAACCTCACCTCTGGAGGATCCCAGAGGACCCTCCCCCCTCAAGGTTACTATAGTCAGACAGCATCAAGTTCCCTCTGGGGGCCAAAGTTTTTATGTGGGCAGATGCTGTTGTCAAAAACAGGGTGTGCTTTCTGGCAATGCACTCACCGTGTAGAAATCCCTATATGTAAATCCCATGTTAATTTATTAAATTTCAGTTGGAAAGGAGGCAGTGTGTATGATGAAATATACTTAGGGAGTCAGGCTGTCCAGTGTGCAAACTGTGAGGCAGTTGATGTAGCTGGATTCAGAGACTAGATGAGGCATAGAATACTATTGGTATGTGTGCAATTGCATAAATACTAAATTATGTTTTTGAAGTCCATTTTCATTCCTGGAGCTCAGATTTTATTTGCTGTTGCTGTATACTTTATTTACCCAAGGACATCACCTCAGGGTTGCAAGCTCTTTAAGGAGATTTTATGCTTATATCCATGTACTACATAGAAGAATAAAAATTGAGTTTACTTCACTCAACCTGATTTTTTTCCCCAGCTTTGAAATTCCTCTTGAACCTACATCTCCATATGTTACATCATGACAGGACTAGCCTGAGCAAAACCTGTGGCTGTATCTAAGCTAATGTTGTTGACTTCATTTGCGTTTACATATTGTATATAGCAACACACCATCACAGGTGTGCTCTGTAATAGCTCATTCGTCCTGCATAACAACTTAACTCATAGGTTCATAATCATTGTCATACTTCGTCCAAGCATTCCTGGGCTCAATTTTAATATATAGCTACATTGTTAAATGGAATAGTTCATGTTGTTATTTTTTTCATGTAAAGAACTCACAGAATCATTGCATGACAGACAGACCCAACCTGCAAGCAATTAAAAGCTTTAACTGGATCTGGAGAAATCCATCTTATTTCTCATAACTAGGTGGAACTACGCCAAACCTGGAGCAGAAGCCGTCTGTAGAGTCAAGGCTTCCTTGACAGTGTACTGTCTTTCATTTTAGAGTAAGGGTGGAGCTAGACATGGTCTTAGATGCACATCCGACTGGGCTGTGGGTCCTCCAGTGAAACAACATCTACCTCCCAAGCCCAAAAGAAAGGCTTTGAAGGACTGTGTTAGTAGTGAACAATGGAAGGTGAATCACGTGTGATTTGGGGTTCCTCAGATATGGGAGAGACCTTTAAACTCCATGCCAAACTCAAAGACAAGGTACATTCGATTTAGGCCCTGCAGCCAGACCACATATAGAAGCACCCATGTTTTACTGTGTTGATCTCAGGTTCCACAAAACCACGTAGAGCCTGGAGCTCTGGGATTTTGTCAGTCAGTCTCTCAGTCTCCCATTTATGGACTCCCTGATTCTGGGGTTCACAGCTTTTTGCCCCCACAGCATGGAATCCCACCATTGAATGTGATTAGGTAGCCCAGAACTGATGGATAGTTCCCTGCACATTTTCCTGATCCACACTGTGTCCAATGATGTTATGCCTCAAAACACCACTTGTAGGTTTGGGTTTGTTTAGATTTTGGATTTTCATTGAGTTTGTTTGATGTCTGCAGTTTTTGCCATACTTGGATATATGTAAATCCTACAGCATTACATTCTCCAGGAATAAATCTCTGACATTTCCCAAGGCTGCAGACTTCATTTTGCCTCTGTTTAAAGTGGCCAAGGCCAAAATATGGGATGAAGTTATTATCTCCTACTAATCTTTGTAATTATTCTTGTAAGCCACTAAAAAAACAAAATTGCTTTGAGAATATAAGTTGAAATGAAAACTGTCCTGTCCATTTCTGAACTGCTAAGGGCCCTTTCAGTTTTCATGTAGCCGAAACACTCTTAACAGCCAGCAAATGTTATCAGATGAATATTTGCTTGTGTTTTCTCTCTCTACTTCCCCTTACCCACTTCAAAAATTCCAGAGATTTTTTCCCCCCAGAATATTAGTTTTGGAAGATTGTATCCAACTATATTTTTTTAGCAGTTCTAATGGTGCCCATTTATCCTGACCTAACTGGTTATTTAAATAATTTTTTAAACCACCACCAATAATAAATGGCATGTGAAACTGATCTGTTGGTAATTGGAAGAAAAGTCAGCATCTGTATTTATAAAATAAAATTGATTAGTATTTATTTTGAGAGTAAAAGTGTATGTTATTTCCCTGTGATGTTTGAGTCCTGTCTTCTTCATTGTTTTGAATTTCATACTGAAGCGGAGTTAACTATGAAAACCTCATTCTTAAACAGTCTGCCAGCCATTCCACATTTACTGAGCTAGCCCCCCTTCCACTTTGAAAGGGACTGGACTAAACAAGTTTATATGAAAATTAATCAACCTTGACCCCTGCCACAGTCTCCAGTTGGGAGTATGGCAAGGAAGGGTGGCATAGGTATATTAACAATTAAGTACAATTCAGTGTGATAAGTTCTGTGATGGAGAGATGTCTAGCCGTGCCACAGAATTCAGAGGAAGTTATTATGACTCAAGGATTAAGAAAGGGTCATGAAGTTAATACAGATGAAAGATATATGAGACTTCACATTACAGATGGAGGGAACAGCATGGGCAAAGGCCCAGAGGCAGGGCAGGGCCGCATGCATATTTGCAAAACTGCAAGGAGTTTGCTGTGCTTGGGCCCTGAATGGATGTGAGGAAAGGTAAGAGGAGAAATTGAATTGCAGGCCCATGGAGGAAGGACTTAGGATAAAAGGTGAAGAGATTTGGATGCATGCTATGGACAACTGACCAGTAACCTTTCCAGCCTGCAACAGAAGAGTAACTTGTTTAGATGTGAATTATAACTAGCAGCCAAGTTGAAGCTGGACTTGAGTGATACTCTTCTTAATCTTCTGTACCGTTTTGTTTTGGAAAAAAAAAAAAAAACCTCTGTGTCTGAAAAAGAAGTTCATCCTTGTGTTCCTAATGGTTTTGGGGTAAGGACTGAATAATGAAATGGATTTTTATTATGTGGTACAAAGGGCAGCCAGCGTCTGTTCTTTAAAAGCTAGATTCTGAATGCCCCAACTTAGCCACTTTGACGTTATGACCCTGGTCAAGTCACTGAACTAAGGGCTTCTCAGGTCTTGATCTGTAAGGAATTGAGAACTCTGCCCTTGCCATTGCGTTTGTATAGGACCTACACCATCAGTGTTGGTTCTTTTTTGTCCTGTGGGAGACTACCGCCTAGTGACAGAAAGGATACCTGAGACTTGTTATCACCATTTCCTGTTCTAGCACTTGAGCCCCGCCATTCCTCTGAATCTGGCTCTTAATCTGTCACATGGGGACGATACCTCACACCAGTCAGAATGGCCATCATCAATAAGTCTGCAAATAATAAATGCTAGAGAGGGGGTGGAGAAAGAGACCCTGTTGGTGGGGAGGTAAATTGGTACAGCCACTATGGAGAACAGTATGGAGGTTCCTTAAAAAACTAAAAACAGAGTTATAATAATGATCCACCAGTCCCACTTCTGCACATTTATCTGAGAAAACCATAATTTGAAAAGAGTCATGCACCCAGATGTTCATAGCAGCTCTATATACAATAGCCAAGACACACGGACGCAACCTAAATGTCTATCGACAAGATGTGTGTATATGAATATTAGTCATGAAAAAGGGCATTTGCAGCAACATGAATGGACCTAGAGATTATCATACTAAGTGAAGTAAGTTAGAAAAAGACAAGTATCATATAATATAACTTATATGTAGAATCTTAAAAAATGACCCAAATGAGCTTATCTGTGTCAGAGTCACAGATGGAGAAAACACAGCTGCCAGGGTGTATAGGAGTGGGGAGGGATGAATTGGGAGATTGGGATTGACATATACACAGTACTTCGTGACCCCATGGACTGTAGCCCGCCAGGCTCCTCTGTCCATGGGATTTACCAGGCAAGAGTACTGGAGTAGGTTACCACTTCCTTCTCCAGGGGATCTTCCTGACCAAGGGATCGAACCCATGTCTCCTGTCTTCTGCATTGCAGGCAGATTTTCTGCCCACTGAGCCATCAGGGAAGCCCATATATAACTAATAAGGACCTATAGTATAGTACAGGGAACTCTACTCAATAACTCTGTAAAGGCCCATCTAGGAAAATAAAGAATGGATGTAGAAATAACTGATTCGCTTTGCTGTGCACCTGAAACTCATACAACATTGTAAATCAACTATACTCCAATAAAAAAAATTTTTTTAAGTAGGAATGATACCCACACCTCTCCCTACCCCACAACCTGGTACTAGATAGAGTGTAAGTGATCAGTATTTTTATGAAACACTTGATCTTTACAAAGTACCAGGCACATAGGGAGGAATTAGTCATTCAACAAGGATTTCTTGCAACATATACGTCAGGCTTTGAAATGGAGCTCTCCATTCTGTACACATTGAGAATGTATCCGGGCTGAAACTGCTCTTTTGAAGAACTAAGCTCTAAACAAATGTTAAGAGTTCCAGAGTGTTTCGGTGGGTGGCATGGACACAATGTTGAGATACGGTCTATAAACCTAATTAGCTTAATTTTCATGGTTTTTTAACACCTGGCAGATGAGTTTATTTAAGCCACCTTATCCATACATATTCTGTCTAACAGCTTCTGGCTGCTTCACTGAACCCTGAACCAGTGCCCAGAGCTCTTAATTTCACTCAAAGCAGATAGAGGCTTTCTTTTTTTTCCCCCCTCTTAGCATATCTAATTATAGTTTTGTAGGTAGACAGCTCAGCCTTGTGGATTTTAAATGAATAAAAAAAAATGTCTATAAAATAATCCCACACTTTAGAAACTGGCAATGTCAGCAATCCAGAAAAAAGAGTGGTCATGAATCTAGATAAAGAAGACAGTCAGTTGAAGAAATAGTAATAGCTTTAGTCAGCCAAGCCCAGAACTACAAGGGGGAGCGTGGCAGGCTCTTACCCTTTTGGTTTTGTACAGAACACAAGTCTAATGAACTTCTTTCCCTTTAGTCCCCATTAAAGTACAAGCAAACCACTCCAGTATTCGAACTGTGAGAACCCCATCAAAGTATAAAAAGGCAAAAAGATAGGACACTAAAAGATGAGCCCCCCAGGTTGGGAGGGGTCCAATATGCCACTGGGGAAAAGCGGAGGGCAATTATTAATAGCTCCAGAAAGAATGAAGTGGCTGGGCCCAAGTAGAAACAACGCCCAGTTGTGGAGGTGTCTGGTGGTGCAAGTAATATCTGATGCTGTAAAGAACAATATCGCACAGGAACCTGGGATGTTAGGTCCATGAATCAAGGTAAATTGGACGTAGTCAAGCAGGAAATGGCAAGAGTAAACATCTTAGGACTCAGTGAACTAAAATGGACGGGAATGGGTGAATTTATAATGGCCATTATATCTACTACCATGGGCAAGAATCCCATAGAAGAAATGGAGTAGCCCTCATAGACAACAAAAATGCAGTACTTGAGTTCAGTCTCAAAAACAATAGAATGATCTCGGTTCGTTTCCAAGCAAACCATTCAACATCACAAGTAATCCAAGTCTATGCCCCAACCACTGATACCGAAGAAACTGAAGTTGACCAGTTCTATGAAGACCTACAAGACCTTCTAGAACTAACACCAAAAAAAATATCCTTTTCATTACAGGAGATTAGAATACCAAAGCAGGAAGTCAAGAGGTACCTGGAGTAACAGGCAAGTTTGATCTTGAAGTACAAAATGAAGCAGGGCAAAGGCTAACAGAATTTTGGTAAGAGAAACACTGGTCATAGCAAACACCCTTTTCCAACAACGCGAGATCACTCTATAAATGGACATCACCAGATGGTCAAAAGCAAAATCAGATTGACTATATTCTTTGCACCCAAAGATAGAAAAGTTCTATACAGTCAGCAAAAACAAGACCTGGAGCTGACTACGTCTCAGATCATCAGCTCCTTATTGCAAAACTCATGCTTAAACTAAATAAAGTGGGGAAGACCACCAGGCCATTTTCGGGGATGACCTAAATCAAACCCCTTATGATTATACAATGGAGGCGATGAACAAATTCAAGGGATTAGATCTGGTAAACAGTGCCTGAAGAACTATGGGCAGAGGTTCATAACACTGTACAGGAAGCAATGACCAAAACCATCCCAAAGAAAAATGGGACTTCCTTGGTGGTCTAGTGGTTGGGACTCCATGCTCCCAATGCAGGGGGTCCAGGTTCATTTCCTAGTCAGGGAACTAGATCCCATACGCCACAACTAAAGATCCTGCAGGCTGTAACCAAGACCCGGGGCAGCAAAATAAAAAACAGTTAAATATTTAGAAAAAAAAGGAAATGCAAGAAGGCAAAGTGGTTATCTGAGGAAGCTTTACAAATAACTGAGGAAAGAAGAGTAGCAAAAAGCAAGTGAGAAAAGGAAAGATATACCCAACTGAATGCAGAGTTCCAGAGAATAGCAAGGGGAGATAAGAAGGCCTTCTTCAATGAACAATGCAAAGAAATAGAAAAAAAAAAAAAAAAAACAATAGAATGGGAAAGACTAGAGCTCTCTCTGAGAAAAGTGGATATATCAAAGAAACATTTCATGCAAGGATGGACATGATAAAAGAAAGGATCTAACAGAGGCAGAAGAGATTAAGAAGAAGTGGCAAGAATATAAAGAACAATTGTACAAAAAATGTCTTAATGACCAGGATAACCACAAAGGTGTGTGGTCACTCACCTAGAGCGAGACATCTTGGAGTATGAAGTCAGGTGGGCCTTAGGAAGCATAACTACTGATAAAGCTAGTGGAGGTGATAGAATACCAGCCAAGCTATTTAAAATCCTAAAAGATGATGCTGTTAAAGTGCTTCACTCAATATGTCAGCAAATTTGGAAAACCCAGCAGTGGCCACAGGACTGGAAAAGGTCAGTTTTCATCCCAATTCCCAAGAAGGGCAGTGCTAAAGAATATTCAAACTATCAGACAATTGTGCTCTCTTCCCATGCTAGTAAGGTTATGCTCAAATCCTTCAAGCTAGGCATTAGCAGTACTTGAATTAAGAACTTCCAGATGTACAATCTGGGTTTAGAAAAGGCAGAGGAACCAGAAATCAATCAAATTGCCAACATTCATTGGATCAAAGAGAAAGCAAGGGAATTCCAGAAAAATATCTACTTCTGTTTTATTGACTATACTAAAGCTTTGGCTATGTGGATCACAACAAACTGTGGAAAATTCTTAAAGAGATGGGAATACCAGACCATCTTACCTGTCTCCTGAGAAACCTGTATTCGGGTCAAGAAGTAAGAGTTAGAACCTTACATGGAACAATGGACTGGTTCAAAATTGGGAAAGGAATTCATCAAGGCTATATATTGTCACCCTGTTTGCCTTATATGCAGAGTATATCATGAGAAGTGCCAGGCAGGATGAGTTATAAGCTGGAATCAAGACTGCCGGGAGAAATACCAACAGCCTTAGATATGCAGATGATACCACTCTAAAGGCAGAAAGTGAAGAGGAACTAAAGAGCCTCTTGATGAGGGTGAAAGAGGAGAGTGAAAAAGCTGGCTTAAAACTCAAGATTCAAAAAACTAAGATCATGACATCTGGTCCCATCACTTCACGGCAAATAGAAGGGGAAAAAGTGGAAGCAGTGACAGGTTTTCTTTTCTTGGGCGCCAAAATCACTACAGATGGTGACCAAAGTCATGATTTTAGAAAATGCTTGCTCTTTGGAAGGAAAACTATGACAGACCTAGACAGCATATTAAAAAGCAAAGACATCATTTTGCTGACAAAGATCTGTATAGTCAAAGCTATGGTCTTTCCAGGAGTCACATACGGATGTGAGAGTTGGACCATAAAGAAGGCTGAGTGCCAAAGAATTGATGCTTTTGAATTGTAGTGCTGGAGAAGACTCTTGAGATTTCCCTTGCACAGCAAGGAGATCAAACCAGTCAATCCTAAAGGAAATCAACCCTAAATACTCACTGAAAGGACTGATGCTGAAGCTGAAGGTCCAATACTTTGGCCACCTGATGGAAACAGCTGACTCATTGGAAAAGACCCTGATGCTGGGAAAGATTGAGGGCAGGAGGAAAAGGGGCGACAGAGGATGAGATGGTTGGATGGCATCACCGACTCAAAGCACATGAGTTTGAGCAAACTCTGGGAGATGGTGAAGGACAGGGAGGACTGTGCTGCAGTCCATGGGGTCACAAAGTCAGACACAGCTTAGTGACTGAACAAGAACAAAGTACCAGCACCAAATTAGAAAGGAATCAAGGTTGAAATAATGATCCAAAGAAATAATGGATAACCAGGCCATTAGAAGCAGATACAAATATGCCGGAAGGAAGCAGTCTGGGCATCTTGAGTGAGACGCCCTCAGCCCCACAGAACAGCCGGTCAGGAACTTAGATCCCAGCCCCACCACTCACTGGCTGTGTGACCTAGGCAAGGCACTTGACTTCTTAGCCCATGCACTCCTCTGAAAGTGAAGTCAGCCCCTTACTCAGGTTTTCCGATGGGCCTGGACTCCTTTTGTCACAGAAGCAAACTAGCATTCACCCTTCAAAACCCAATTGCCTTTGGGTCCGGAGCATGGCAGGAAAGGAGAGGACCCTCAGCTGTCACTCTCTGCCTGTTGTGAAGAGCTTGGGTCTCAATCATGTCATACCACTGCTTCTACTCAAGATCCTCGACACAATGGATTTAAAATACACCTCAAAAATGAACAAAACAGCTTAAAAAATTCAGCTTGAATGGCTTGTACTGTTTCTGCGGATAGCCCTCAGTCATCAGAAAAAGGATAAATTCACTTAAGTTTGATGGAAAAACACATAAAATATTTTAAGGGAGTAAATTATTCACAATTGTGAATATAAATTGATACTTTAAGGGACAAACTTTTCCTCAAAAATTTATTTGCAAAAAAAGTTTTTTTAATTCACTTGGAGGGAATACTTTATTCCTCAAAGAACCTGGCATCACTGTGTCTTGCTCTTGGGATGTTACTGTGTTGTGAGGGCACCCCAGGCTACTTTATACACAGGTGGTCTATGAACTTTTGCTCATGCAAACTGAGTGAAAGATTATAGACAAGCTGTCTCCAAGCTTGCTGGTCTCAAAGCCAGACCCTTTGCTCTCAAAAGTCTGCCAGTTGCCTTGATTTTCCTGCCCCGGGCACAAGCAGGGGCAGAAAGGGTGCCCTGCAAGTGCTGGGGAATGGCAGGTGCTTATTGGCCTTTTGAAGGAGGTTCCTGAGGTTTAGGGGTAAGAAGGTACTGTAGTCAAAGCTATGCCTTTTCCAGTAGTCATGTACAGATATAAGAGTTGGACCATAATAAGACTGAGCATCAAAAAGTTGATGCTTTCGAATTGTGGTGCTGGAGAAAACTCTTGAGAGTTCCTTGGACGGCAAGGAAATCAACCCTAAATATTCACTGGAAGGACTGATGCTGACGCTCTAACACTTTGGCCACCTGAAGCGAAGGGCTGACTTATTGGAAAAGACCCTGATGTTGGAAAAGATTGAGGGCTACAGAAGAAGCAGGTGGCACAGGATGAGAAGGTTAGATAGCATCACAGACTCAATGGACATGAATTTGAGCAAACTCTGCGAGATAATGACAGGGAAGGCTGACGTGCTGCAGTCCATGGGGTGGCAAAGAGTAGGACACGACTTAGCGACTGAACAACAATAACTGGCTGGCTGCCCGGGGGGTGGCCATGGCTGGGGTTGCCACCTGGATGGTAATCACCTCCTCCCTGACTCCCTCCAGTCACCTTCTTGCCCTGCAACCCATTTTCCATACTGCAAGCCCAGTGACCTGCCCTACACACAGCTCTAACCCTCTAGGAACTGCTAAATAAAGGGGAAAAAATCAAATACTGACTTACTAGTTAATCAAATCACTGATGAAGTTTCTCTTATCAGAAATATTCCAAGTAAAATAAGATTCAAGAGGGATAATTAGACCATCAATACTTTGCAATTCTAATGAATCTAATGTATCTAAGATAAGTATCACAAAAAGAGAAAACTAGACATTTTATGCTGCCTAATGAAAGGACACAACACCCGTGAAGAATTCTTGGCAAAAGTCCGACCCTAAGTATGATCGAACCTCTATCTGTGGTGTCAAATACAGCAGACACTGGCCATTTATGGCTATTTAGTTGAAAAGTGGCTCATTCAAATTGAGATGTGCTAAGAGTAAGAAACACACTGAATTTCAGAGACATTACAAAAATATAATGTAAATTTATATTAGGAATTTTTTATTGGTTCCGTGTTGGAGTGATATTTTGGATATATTAAATTAAGTAAAGTATCATTAATTTTGTTTCTTTTACTTAACATGTGACTACTATAAAATTTTAAATTGCATATGTGACTTGCATTTGTGGCTCATGATATATCACTATTCGTCAGAACAGCTCTGGATCTAACTATAGCTTACAGGCAAATCAGAGGGCAAGTGAGCATGTTAACACCGGGAAGATGCAATCAGCAAAATCTGGACAGTGAAAAACTCTATAGGACAAAGAACTTGGATTCCTCGATATGCTATGCTAAGTCACTTCAGTCGTGTCCGACTCTGTGCGACCCCATAGACGGCAGCCCATCAAGCTCCCCCGTCCCTGGGATTCTCCAGGCAAGAACACTGGAGTGGGTTGCCATTTCCTTCTCCAATGCATGTAAGTGAAAAGTGAAAGTGAAGTTGCTCAGTCATGTCCGACTCTTAGCGACCCCATAGATTGCAGCCTACCAGGCTCCTCCATCCATGGGATTTTCCAAGCAAGAGTACTGGAGTGGGGTGCCATTGCCTTCTCCATTCCTCGATAAGTATATTGCAAGAAAAAAAAAAACCGAAGGAGTGGAAAACCTCTTAAAAAAGAGACACAGTAGACATATCAATTTCATTATGGACCTTCTTTGGTTCCTATAAACTAAACAGCCTGAAAATAAAGTAAGGAAAAAGCAAAATGTAAACACTAAGTATTTGATTGTATTAAGGAATTTTTGGGAGGGTCTGATAATAGTAAAAAAACAAAACAGTTTTTTGAAAAGTTTGTATCTCTTAGAGATGCGTAATGAAACATTTACAGATGAAATGCATTTGTCCAGGACTAGGGTGAGGTATGTATTAGAATACCAGTTGGAGTACCGATGAAACAAGATTGTCCATGGTGATGAGTGATGGCCAACTGGGGGTCCGCAACTCACCCTGGTGCCTCTAACCCACACCCTGTCCTACAGCCATGTGGATGCTTGTCATTCCCAGCACGCTCCTGAATGCCTCAGGCCCATAGCCCATACAGTGTCTTACCTAACCCACAGCACAACAGCAATCCACTGTTCCTCCTGTAAGCCTGAGTTCAGCCGTTCTCCTTTGCTCTCTGAAGTCTTTCCCGTCATCTTCCCCAGTCTCCATCCACACGTCCACCCGAAATAGGGAGGCCTCCCTCTTTTGGGGTCCTCCCCACCACCCGTGTATGCTCCCACAGTCACCCTTTCATTTTCTCAAGTGTCTGTTTCCCTGTCTGCCACCTTCAGCAGACTGTGAGCTCCCAGAGGGTGGCCACCCTGTTGAAAGGCACAACTAGTGCTCGGGAAGGTCTGCTAGATCAGTGTGCTGAATGCCCATTTTATAGATGAAGCGGTTGAGGCCCAGAGAAGTCTGTGTCATAGCCAAGTTCCTAGAGCTAAAATGTGACAAGAGCTAGGACTTGAAACCAGAACCTGTGAGTCCTTTACATTCCATCTGAGCGGCAGGCCACAGTTCCCTGCGGCATTCATTCATTTAGCATTGATTGGGCGCCCCCTATTGGTCAGCACTGGCTGAACAAATCATGGGGCAGTGCTATGAAGGAAACCCAAATGTGACCAATGGTGGGAGTCTGACATAGGGGAGCCTGGGAGCTCAGGTAAGCCTCCTTGGGGAAGTGAGGTTTAAACACATTTGACCTAAATAAAATCCCTTATGAGTATACAGTGGAAGTGAGAAATATATCTAAGGGACTAGATCCGATAGAGTGCCTGATGAACTATGGATGGAGGTTCGTGACACTGTACAGGAGACAGGAATCAAGACCATCCCCAAGAAAAAGAAACACAAAAAAGCAAAATGGCTGTCTAAGGAGGGCTTACAAATAGCTGTGAAAAGAAGGGAAGTGAAAAGAAAAGGAAAAAAGGAAAGACATACCCATTTGAATGAAGAGTTCCAAAGAATAGCAAGGAGAGATAAGAAAGCCTTCCTCAGCGATCAATGCAAAGAAACAGGGGAAAGCAATAGAATGGGAAAGACTAGAGATCTCTTCAGGAAAATTAGAGATACCAAGGGAACATTTCATGCAAAGATGGGCTCAATAAAGGACAGAAATGGTAGGGACCTAACAGAAGCAGAAGATATTAAGAAGAGGTGGCAAGAATACACAGAAGAACTGTACAAAAAAGAGCTTCACGACCAAGATAATCATGATGGTGTGATCACTCACCTAGAGCCAGACATCCTGGAATGTGAAGTCAGGTGGGCCTTAGGAAGCATCACTACGAACAAAGCTAGTGGAGGTGATGGAATTCCAGTTGAGCTATTTCAAATCCTGAAACATAACGCTGTGAAAGTGCTGCACTCAATATGTTAGCAAATTTGGAAAACTCAGCAGTGGCCACAGGACCGGAAAAGGTCAGTTTTCATTCCAATCCCAAAGAAAGGCAATGCCAAAGAATGTTCAAACGTCCACACAATTGCACTCATCTCACACGCTAGCAAAGTAATGCTTAAAATTCTCCAAGCCAGGCTTCAGCAATACATGAACCATGAGCTTCCAGATGTTCAAGCTAGTTTTAGAAAGGCAGAAGAAGCAGAGATCAAATTGCCAACATCCGCTGGATTATCGAAAAAGCAAGAGAGTTCCAGAAAAACATCTATTTCTGCTTTATTGACTATGCCAAAGCCTTTGACTGTGTGGATCACAATAAACTGTGGAAAATTCTGAAAGAGATGGGAATACCAGACCACCTGACCTGCCTCTTGAGAACCCTGTATGCAGGTCAGGAAGCAACAGTTAGAACTGGACATGGAACAACAGACTGGTTCCAAATAGGAAAAGGAGTACGTCAAGGCTGTATATTGTCATCCTGCTTATTTAACTTATATGCAGAGTACATCATGAGAAATGCTGGGATGGAAGAAGCACAAGCTGGAATCAAGATTGCTGGGAGAAATATCAATAACCTCAGTTATGCAGATAACACCACTCTTATGGCAGACAGTGAAGAGGAACTAAAGACCCTCTTGATGAAAGTGAAAGTAGAGAGTGAAAAAGTTGGCTTAAAGCTCAACATTCAGAAAACTAAGATCACAGCATCCGGTCCCATCACTTCTTGGCAAATAGATGGGGAAACAGTGGCTGACTTTATTTTTCTGGGCTCCAAAATCACTGCAGGTGGTGACTGCAGCCATGAAATTAAAAGACGCTTACTCCTTGAAAGGAAAGTTATGACCAACCTAGACAGCATATTAAAAAGCAGAGACATTGCTTTGCCAACAAAGGTCCATCTAGTCAAGGCTATGGTTTTTCCAGTGGTCATGTACAGATGTGAGAGTTGGACTATAAAGAAAGCTGAGTGCTGAAGAATTGATGCTTTTGAACTGTGGTGTTGGAGAAAACTCTTGAGAGTCCCTTGGACTGCAAGGAGATCCAACAGTCCATCCTAAAAGAGATCAGTCCTGGGTGTTCATTGGAAGGACTGTTGCTGAAGCTGAAACTCCAATACTTTGGCCACCTGATGCGAAGACCTGACTCATTTGAAAAGACTCTGATGCTGGGAGGGATTGGGGGCAGGAGGAGAAGGGGACGACAGAGGATGAGATGGTTGGATGGCATCAAAGCATAGATAGACATGGGTTTGGGTGGACTCTGGGAGTTGGTGATGGACAGGGAGGCCTGGCGTGCTGTGGTTCATGGGGTCGCAAAGAGTCGGACACTACTGAGCGACTGAACTGAACTGAAGCTACAGAGAGGCCATTCCTGGCCAAGAGCACTGCATATGCAAAGCTTTGAGGTTGATACGTGCATGGCACATGTGGAGGGCTTACAGGTGACCAATATGGCCAGAGCAAGAGTGACAAGCCATGAGGCTGCATAGTGGCAAACTAGATCCATAGACAGCACCTCCAACCCTACCAGGCTTGTTATTTTTCAATTATATTTTGCATTGTCGTGTTGATGATCTTTAAAAAAAGTATTCTAAGTACATCCTGACACCTCTGGCCTGGCCCCCTTACGACTCAGCTTCAGTGCTGGCCCCTGCATTTGTGTGCACCAACCTACTGGCACAAGGAATTCTACTTTGGGCAGCAGTTTTTAATGTATGTTAACAGCCCAGATGTACAGAAATGTAATTTTATTTTCCCATAACAGTCTTTCAGCCAAGCTCATGAATGCTCTTTTCAGCTAATGGCAGAAGACTTTTGAAGTTGCCATTTCAAGGCAACTCGACCCTTTCTGGATAAAACATATCTTCTTTAGGCTAAGTGTTATAATCCCCAGATTCTCTCACCTATCCTTCAAGCAAATGGCTCCAGGGCTTCTGACAAGCCTCTCCAACCTACCCACAGTCAGGTTTGGATGCTGGCTGCCGGCTTCTGTGGTTCTAGTCTCCGGATCCTCACACCTATGTCATCCTTCCCTCTCCTCAGACCCTCTAAGCCCTGCTCAGCTCCTGTGGGGACTCAGGCTACCTGGTCCACCTTCTCTCCACTCTGTGAGGCTGCCCTCAGGGCATCCGGCCTGGACTTCTCCCCTCTGCTAGTTGGCTGCCTGGCACCCTGAGGAGCACGGAGCTCCTATGAAAGCTTGCCTCAGTCTACCCGGAAGACTGTGAGCAGTTGGGTCCCTTGTATGTGACTGGCCCAAACCTATCTCCTGTTTAGAGCCCAAATGGGGGTGGGGACAGGGGAGGAAGGGCCCCCTCGGGCTCCACCAATCTTTTGCGATCTAGCTTCACCCCTTCCAAATACCCCCTGCAGCTCTCCCTTTTTTTCAGAGGTGGGAAAACACCTCCTTCATCATCACCTGTATGCATTCTCCTCTCCTCCATGGCAATTTTTTTTTTTTAATGGCTGTACACTCAAAGTTCTCCAGGCTTTGTCTAATCAGACAAAATTTTTTTGCTCCATAAAGCCTGACCTTGCAATGAAAGCCTGGCTTTTGAGACATTCAGCCCTTTAATTCCCTTTCTTGTTCTGGAGTCTATCCACTCTGCCCTGGAGGTGGTAAATCCCTCTGCTCTCTCATAGTTCTCTTGCTGAGCAAGCTGGCACACTCCTGCCCTTCCTCCACAGCCTTCCGTCTTGGTGAATGAATGAACAAAAGGCACTACAGGAACAGCAGAGTCCAAACCTAACACAGCCAGCTGCTACCTGGATCCACTGATCCTTCAGGAACATCTACGGCTGAGGTTCTGCTCCAAGCGGTCAGGAGGAGTTGGCCCTGACATGCACACCTGCATCAAAGGTGTTCCTGTGCAAGGCTCTCACTGAGCACCAGACTGCAGTTTTGAACTACAAAGAGAGGCAAAAAAACATTTTGCTTGTGTGTTTGTTTCCCTTGAACAAGGAACAGTAGTTGAGAGCTAGAGCTAGATTAAAAGTAGAAGTTGACATTCTTAAAAAATTATCAGTGTTGCAACTACTGAAGCCATGTGCCTACAGCCTCTGCTTTGCAGCAAGAGAAGTCACCACAGAGAGAAGCCCAAGCATCACAAGAAGAGTAGCCCCTGCTCACTGCAACTAGAGAAACCCCACATGAAACAAAGACCCAATGCAACCAAAAATAACTAAATAATAATGAAAATTATCAGTTGGCCCATCCACAACCCTATCACCCTGCCTGGATCAATGCAAATAAAAATGTCTGAGCCCAACACCAAAATAAAACTGGTTATTTCACGGAGGGGGTACTTAGGGTCAATTTTTATTTCCTTTTTTAAACAAACAAAAAAAAGATCAGTGATGTTCATAAAAATAAGCAATTCATTACTTTAAAAAATTCTGAAAGTTGGAACAAGAAGATGCACTTAGAGTTTATTTATTCCCTCTTACAACAATATTTAGTGAGCACTGAGTATATGCTGGGAGCTGCACCAGGGGGATAGCAGTCAGCACAGTGCCTGCTCCCAGCTGCACGGGGCCTAGTGGGAGAGGCAGGCAGCAGAGAACACACCCATGAATGAGAAAATGCCACAGCGATGGGCACAGCACAGCAAACAATACTCAAAAGTATTAGCAAGATCTTGATGGTTACATCTGCACACCATGTTCGTGGCACCATTCTACAGCCAAAGGTAGAAACAACCCAAGTGTCTATCAGCAGATGAATGGAAAAACAAAATGTGGTCTATGCATCCAACAGAACATCATTCAGCCTTAAAAACAGAAAGGAAATGCTGTCACATGCTTCCCACAGATGAACCTAGAGGGCATTAGGTTAAATGAAATAAGCCAATCACTGAACGACAAATACTGTATGATTCCATCACAGGAGGTTCCTTCATTTCAGTTCAGTCGCTCAGTCGTGTCCGACTCGTTGCAATCCCATGAATTGCAGCATGCCAGGCCTACCTATCCATCACAACTCCTGGAGTTTACCCAAACTCATGTCCATCAAGTCAGTGATGCCATCCAGCCATCTCATCCTCTGTCGTCCCCTTCTCCTCCTGCCCCCAATCCCTCCCAGCATCAGGGTCTTTTCCAACGAGTCAACTCTTCACATGAGGTGGCCAAAGTATTGGGGTTTCAGCTTTAGTAGGAGTCAAATTCATAGAGACAGAAAAAAGAATGGTGGTTACCAGGGGCTGGGGGACAGGGGGATGGGAGGGTTACTGTTTAATGGATACAAAGTTTCAGTTTTGCAAGATGAAGAGTTCTAGAAATTGAACAACAGTGTGAATGTACTTAACACTACTGAATTGTACACTCAGAAATGGTTAAGATGGTACATTTCATGCTATGTGTATTTCACTGTTATTGCTACTGCTGCTAAGTCGCTTCAGTCGTGTCCGACTCTGTGCGACCCCATAGACGGCAGCCCACCAGGCTCGCGCAGCCCTGGGATTCTCCAGGCAAGAACACTGGAGTGGGCGGCCATTTCCTTCTCCAATGCATGAAAGTGAAAAGTGAAAGTGAAGTCGCTCAGTCGTGTCTGACTCCCAGCGACCCCATGGACTGCAGCCTACCAGGCTCCTCCGTCCATGAAATTTTCCAGGCAAGAGTACTGGAGTGGGGTGCCATTGCCTTCTCCGGTGTATTTCACTACAATTAAGAAAAAACACCCGTGCCCAGGTGTGATCAGTGCTGCTGACATGGACAGAGACTGGGCAGGAAATAATGAGGGGCAGGGCCCTCAGGGAGGAGGGTAACTGAGGTGTGCAGGTGAGAGAGCTGGTGAGGGCAGTGGTCTAAGCGGAGGTGTCTGGGGACGATCCAGATGGACTGAGGGTGAGAGTGACCTGGAGAGCAGGGGTGCACAGACCATGCCATGGGGGTCCCCAACAGGTCATGGCAAGACATGTACCCAAAGGCAAGGGAAGGTTCTGGAGGGCTTAGTCACAGAAACGTTTATGAAGATCCCTCTTCTTGCCAGATGGATGGGTTAGGGGGCAAGAATGGGGACAGGAAGGCACTTAGGAGGCACTCATGGGAGCCCAGACTAGGGGACAGGGGGTGCCCTGCACTCAGATGGTGGCAGCATGATAGAGAAGACAAATTTGGAGAGATGTGGGTGATGGAATGAAAAGGACCAGCTGGTGGACTGGCCATGGAGAATGATCCTCAAGTTCCCTCTAGAATCTATTAAAATCTGACCTCTGCAGCCTCCATGATTTCAGAATTCTTCAGTGTGTGATCTTGTTTGATTCTTGTACACCCATGGGTGGGCAGAATGGATTAAGAAACAGGATTCAGAGGGCTAAGGGACAGGGGTCTTTTCTCAGGTTTTCCAGTGTCTGATGCCCCAGCCCAGCCACCAAAGCTGTCTCAGGGTGAACACCCCACACCCTAACAGGTAAGAAGCTGCTCCCTTTGGTCTCTTTCTCCTAAAACATAACAAGCAGCATCATAGCCAAACACTCAAAGGTTGTGCTCTGAGTTAAACAAATTATCTCTATAGCTTTTGCATTATCTGTTACCTTCCTACTTTTGATCAGAGCAGGAAAGTAGGTTGGTTTGGCCTCTTCTGCTTGCCACAGAGCTATGGTATTTAGAATTTTGTGTTTTTTCCAGGAAGCTATAAATAAATAAATATTTTTTATTTTTAAATTTCCTGTTGCTCATTAATTCTTATAAATATCTTCTCATTCCCCAAATTAGAGCTCCAACCCTTTACATAGTAACCCTATTCTTCTTCCTCAAGCTCTCAAAAAGACCGGCAATGACTTAGCAGTGAGCTACTGTGATTTTTTTTTTTTTAAGAGTATGTTTTAGCACATCTGAGCTCTTAGACTAGAGAGATGATTCTGGTCCTAAGTCACAGCAAAACACCTGCAGAGGCCAGGTGGGGAATGCAATGAGCAAAGTGGTTCAGGTATCTTAAGATAAATTCTTTCAAACATAGAGGCTCCCACACATTATGCTCTCCATCATTTTCCCTTAAATATAGGGCCCTCTTGATCTGTCTTTCACATTTCCATTTTGAGTGAGAGAAGTTTTAGAATAATCCACTTCCTATCTACATGAAAAAGAATTCAGAATAATGATAGTAAAGATGAGCCAAGATCTTAGAAAAAAGAATGGAGGCACAGACCAAGAAGATAGAAAGAACAAACAAACAGATGAACAATACAATAACTGGAATGAAAAATACACTATAAGGAATCAATAGGATAAATGAGGCAGAAGAACAGATAAGTGAGCAGAAGACAGAATGATGGAAATCACTGCCATGGAACAAAGAATGAAAAGAAATGAGGACAGTCTCAGAGACCTCTGAAATAATATTAAACACAACAACATGCACATTATAGGGGTCCTGGAAGTAGAAGAGAGAGAGAAAGGATCTGAGAAAATATCTGAGGAAATAACATCTGAAAATTACCCTAACATGGGAAAGGAAATAGTCACCCAAGTCCAGGAAGCACAGAGAAACCCAGCCAGAATAAACCCAAGGGGGAATATGCCGAGACATACAGTAATCAAATTGGCAAAAATTAAAGATAAAGAAAAAATATTGAAAGCGACAAGGGAAAAGCAACATTTAACATACAAGGGAATCCTCCTTATATATATATAAGGTATATAAGCTGGTTTTTCAGCAGGAACTCTGCAGGCCAGGAGGGACTGACAGGAAATATTGAAAGTGATGAAAGTGAGAAACTTGCAACCAAGAATACTTTACCCAGCAAAGCTCTCACTCAGATTTGACAGAGAAATAAAATGCTTTGGAGACAAGCAAAAGCCAAAAGAATTCAGCACCACTAAACCAGTTTTACAATAAATGCTAAAGAAACTTCTCAAGGTGGAAAAGGCCACAAATTAGATATAGGAAAACTATGGATGAGAAAGCTCACCAATAAAAGCAAACATAAAGGTAGGAAATCATACACACAGAACTGTGATATCAAAAACCAGCAAACATGAGGAGAGTACCAATGCAGGATATTGGAAATGCATTTGAAGTTAAAAGACTAACAAGTTAAAGCAATCCTTTTTATACATATACTGCTATATCAAAACCTTATGGTAACTGCAAAATGAAAATCTACAATAGATTTTGTTGCTGTTCAGTCACCAAGTCATGTCCAACTCTTTCCAACTCCCTTAACTGCAGCATGCCAGGCTTCCTTGTCCTTCACTATCTTCCAGAGTTTGCTCAAACTCATGTCCATTGAGGTTGATTGTGATGCCATCCAACCATAGACACACACACACAAAAAGAACAGAATCCAAACAAAGAACTAAAGTTAGTTGTCAAATCTCAAGAAAACAAAAAAGGAAGAAAAAAGAGACCAACAAGATCAAATCCAAACCAATTTAAAAAATGGCTATAAAAACATACATATCAATAATTACCTTAAACATAAATGGAATAAATGCTCCAACCAAAAGGCATAGATTGGCTGAATGGATACAAAAACAAGACCCATAAATATGCTGTCTACAAGAGACCCACTTCAGATCTAGGGACACATATAGACTGAAAGTGGGGGGATGGAAAAAACTATTCCATAAAGTGGGATTATTTTAGAGAAGACAGCCATTAGGTACACAGGATGGGCAGATGCCCTTGGCCTGGCCTTGCATATCCAATCAATTCTTATTACTCCCAGTCTTTTTGTTCTGGGAAGTCAGCATGATCCCAGCGACAATGGACCACTCCGAAGGGAGGGAACACAGGGTTAGGTCCCTTCAGGCCTCTGGTCACAACATTTCCATCACCCAGTCAATATGTAACCTTGGTTTATGTTTCATATTGAAACATGCTGCATGTAACACACACTGTGGAAGCATGAACACTGAACTCAGGGCAATAGCACTGTGGCTCATGCCTGAAGGAAACTACTTTATATGGTCTGCCAGATCCATCACTGCCTTCATGTGATCAGGATCCCAAGACAGTGCCGCAGCATTACTCATGAGGGCCATAGTAAGCAGCTAAGTCACCAAGAAAAAAGCACAAAGATACAAGGACACTGCATTAAACAGACAGCAAAAAGGCTACTTGCTCACAGCAGGAGCTGGACCGGCAGAGTGTCACCTGGTTCCCCTTCAGCTGGAGGACATGCTCGTCAAGTGAGCCACACGTGCCACTGCCCTGTGCACACCCACAAATGACCACAAAAGCTCCAGGAGATCGGTTTCTGGGCTCACGGACACACATCAGCAAGCAGCAGCACTGCATACACCAGTGAAGAGTGAGGGTCAACTGTCCTAAGGTGAACCCGAAGGCCAATGAGGGCTGAGGTTTTTTCCTTCTTTACCTTTTTGAGATACAATTCACACACGGAAAAACTTACACTTGGTAAGCAGACAGCTTTATGGGGTTTATCTTTCCTTATTTTCAAACTCTCCCTTCACTGAAATATAAGTTCTAGGAAAATGGGGACTTCACTCATCTTGATTATCTTCAATCCACTGCCTGAAACAGCGCCTAGACACAGCCGTGCTTGGTAAATGCGTGCATGATTAAGTAGGGGAGCCACACGGTGCTGTCACCTGAGCTCCAGCCTCTCATCTGCAGTCATTTATTCTCCTGTACATGCCCTCTCTCTCCCTCTGAGGTCTGTCCCAGTGCTGGGCACACAGTAGGACTCTCAAATACTATTTAATGAGCTAATACTGAAAGCAGCTATAATATTCACCATAGGTGAATGACTAACAAGTACTTTGTGAACGTGATTCTGTGAGAATAGGATCTGGAACTCTGATTAAGGCCAAAAAAAAAAAAAAAAAAATCAAGATTCCAGTATTTTTCAATCCCTTCCCCCCCGATCATAGCAGCAAAAAATATTCCAAGTCATGCATGATTCTTTGTAGGCAGTCGTGCTTGCTCCCACATAACATGTCTTGGCAAGACAATGTCCAGTTCCGTTTTATTGACAAAGAAGCTAAACGGGGCACAGAAAGGTCTCCTCCCCAGGAAGGCCTCACAAATTCATAAGCAGAAAAGACAACATCCAACTGGATTTTTTTTTTTTTAATGTGCTCCAAAAACAAATTTAGGAGACACATACTATGGCACATAAAATAGAATGGTGACACAAAATAGAAACAGGAGGACCAAAAAATACACACTGAAAGCAAGAGAATGCACAAAACCACCTTCCAGAAAGTCTGACTCATTGGCTAAAGGTGCTGCCCAGAAATTTGGCCCTAAGGTGTCTTGAAACCATTGGAAGGAGGAAGGAGTTATCAGCTCTTGGATTCACCTCCTTCATTAATTTAGAAAATAAAAAGATTGTCTCCCCCAAAACCCTCTACTTTTCCAGCACAGAAACCATTCTCTGTTCTTTAAATGGTCCTCTGGCACCCCAGAGGATGCCCAACCTCTCCCAACTTCAGACCAGGCCCCCTCTGCCAGCACTGGCTGGGTTCGTGCAGCCCAGAGGGCTGAGAAACAGAAGCCTATTAAAAATGTCATTCCAACTATTTCCCATCCCTTTAAGGTTGTTTATAGGAAACATTATTGAGTTTAATAGCATTTTGAATGCCAGGCTCAGAGGGTGAAAGGTTAAAAGTGAAAACATGCTAATACACTAATGCAAAGGAGACCACTAAATTATGTAGGAAGGGCCACCACACACACACACACACACATGCAGCTTCATTGAACTTTTAACTCAAACAGGGCGTCAAGCACAAAGGCAGTGACATTGAGAATACTTCTGTAGTCATAACAAAACCAAAGCTATTCCACATGCTGTGATCTATTAGGGGCACATGAATCTGAGCTCTCAGTTGCAACTAGACCAAGGATGTCAGAAAAACGGCTGCCTCCAGCAAAGTGTAGTGCACTTGGACTCCAGTTCCAGTTCTTTTTTGGAGTGGGGAGTGCATCTGTGTGACCTCAGGCAAGGTATTTCACCTCTCTGGACCCCAGCTTTCTCATCCATGAACAGCAGCAACAATAATGGTGGTGATGTTATCAAGGGCTTACTCAGTGCCAGGCACAGTTCCAAGTGCTTTACAGAAATTATCTCATGTAATTTTCACAACAATTCTATGAGGCACACACTCATTTCCATTTTACAAATAAGCATAGAAAGGATCAGGCCAACTGAGGTGGTCAGAGTGGATGTTCTCAAAGGTACCTTCAACTTCAAAAGGCTATCACTCCTGGTTCCACTTAACTGTCAGCACCAAAAACACAGCCTTATGCCAAGAGCTTGCTAAGAGGTCTTGCCACAAGTTTAAAATATATCAAGTCTTCTGCCTCTTGTAAAGATGAGGTCCAGGGGTCATCCAACAGCAAGAAAACAAGGCCTCTAAAATTAACCTGCCAGCCTCAGACATTGGGCACACCACACCTGGGCTTCCCAGTGCCCCAGTCTGCTCTCTCACTGCAAGCCAATATCTGGGCACCAAAGATAAAAGAGATGTGAAGGCAGTCTCATGGATTTCATTGTAGGTAGTTGACCTTTGGTTTGGTTTATGGTTTAATTCCTGGCTATATCCATGCCCTGGTCCTTGGAAGGGGCTGTGTTGGAAGACCAGCCTCCAAGGACAAGAGTGGGGAGGAGGCCCCGTGTTCACAGGCAGCCCTGTTCCAAACCACTCTGCTCAGTGAACACTGCCTCGCCCACCTCAGGGCTGAAACGCAGAGTCCATGCAACCCACCTGTAACCCCCACGGCTGACAGGAGGGATGCTCACGCCTTCCTCCTCAGGAGCTCAGGTAGAGCCAGGGGACCTGCCCCCTCTCCCAGCCCAGCTCTCAAGAAGTCAAATGACCTCCACTCAGAATTTCCCAAAATTGATTTTGCATCTTTCTGCCAAGGCACTGGATAGAAAAATGTCAGTCAGATAGAAGTACATTGAAAGTCATGCCCAGTTGGTGAGGAAGGGTTTTTTGTTTTTTAAATTAAAGAGTCTTTTCGCCCTTCTGTCCTGGAGAGTTTGCCTCATGAGTCCGGTTGATCTACACACACCTTTTTATGGCCAGGCTTGATGGACATGGTTTACAGCCTCTGTGTCACTCAATAAAAGGCAGATACAGCTGAGACACAGATACGTTCCACGCCTGTTGTCTGAAATTCTCCCCCTGGATGAGCAGGCCTGGCGGGGAAGGCTGAGGACCTGCAGCCAGAGCTTCTGACAGCACCTTCTGTGCGGCTTTTAGCAACACCTGGAGATTGCTTTCTTAACTGAAAAACGGCCTTGACACAAGAGCGAGGCAAAGCTACTCACACACACACAACCGATTCCCGACAAGCTCGTGTTCATCATGCTGAGGAGACTCACTATTAACCACAACTGCAGTTTTATGCTGGATTACAAAACGACACTGTGTACTTATGGGGGAAATCCATGATTGGAGTAACCATAATAAGAGGATAGTAATTGCTTTAGCACACTGATTGGCTCCAAGGCTCCAAGAGTATATATATATAGTCTTCCCTGGTGGCTCAGTGATAAAGAATCTGCCCGCCAATGTAAGACACACAGGTTCGAGCCCTGGTGCAGAAAGATCCCACCTGCTGCGCAGCAAGTAAGCCTGTGCCCACAACTACTGAGCCTGTGCTCCACAACAAGAGAAGCCGCTGCAGTGACAAGCCCATGCACCGCAACTAGAAAAAAAGTGCAGCGACAAAGGCCCAGCACAGCCAAAATAAGTTCTTTAAAAAAAAAAAAAGATACATATGAAGACTGAATTTAAAGCTAGTCCAGTACTAAAGCAAAGGAGTGGCCTAAGGACAGCTCTTCCCCACTTCCTTTACAGCCACAATGCAATTATGGCCTTAAGACGACTGCATATCTATATGATCTACGCTTGCAAGGATTGAATTTGAGCCACTATGTGCCTTACAAATAGCCTTAGATAAAATACACACATTTCGTGTAATAAATGTATTTCTTCTCTGGAGGTCTTAATATATATACACTCTTATCTGCTCCCTCAAAAAGGAGCCCTGGATCAATATTTCAAACACTCTTACTTGATTATACACTTCACGCCTCTTCGCCCTCAACCCCAATAGCATTCCCCTTATTTGGGTAGCTCAGCACACCCATAAACCATTCCTCACGTAAGTTAAACGGAGAAGGCGAGGGCACCCCATTCCAGTACTCTTGCCTGGAAAATCCCATGGATGGAGGAGCTGGGTAGGCTGCAGTCCATGGGGTCGCAAAGAGTAGGAGACAACTGAGCAACTTCACTTTCACTTTTCACTTGCCTGCATTGGAGAAGGAAATGGCAACCCACTCCAGTGTTCTTGCCTGGAGAATCCCAGGGACGGGGGAGCCTGGTGGGCTGCCGTCTATGGGGTTGCGCAGAGTAGGACACGACTGAAGCGACTTAGCAGCAGCAGCAGCACGTAAGTTAAAAACTAAATAAAAATATAGAAGTACTCGGTCATTAAAAAACAAACAAAAAATAATACAGTATTCACACACAAAAAACCTTTTAGAATATAAATATTCTTAAAATGTGTTTCTCTTGCAACATATGGCAGAGTTCAGATTCTTTGTGGATACTCCTAAAGCACACTTACACATGGGTGAGGGCTAGATTTCTTGACTTTTGGGCAAAAGCCATGCTGTTCAGATGCATATTATCTTTTAAATAAATTTAAAAATCAACACAGAAAAAAAGAAAGAGTTTTGGAGTGTAGAATTTTAGGCTCTGAGTGATTTTTGGAGGGTTAAGTAACGTTTTAGACACGAGTTCAGAAAAGGAACCACTGCATCAATACATCACTGCATCATCTGAGCTGCCATTTCTAAAGAAGCTTTAGCTCCATAGGGCGGGAGGCACAAAGAGGGGGGCAATTCCCACCGTCACAGTCTGTGACACTGCGACAGCCGATGTCTGATGACTGGCAACCATCAAGAGTGGCTGCCGGGGACAATCACCCCCAAGGCGTTTCTTCCTATTCGCACAGGGAACCCACAGATTCCTCTTGTACTTGTGTTGGGTATATTAAGAGAGGCCCTAACTCAGGCTATCCACCTCTGCCCATACTCAAACTGAGTGAATGAGGACAAGAACACAAATACAGGAGTTTTTTACAACAAGCCGTTCCTCTGGAATTCAGGATGTGTTCTCTCTGCTGTCCCAGTTTCTGCACCCCCTCCCCCACTGAGGGGTGAAGGATCAGTGTCAGGTTCCAGCAATTACACCTCTAATGCCAGGAAGAACCTCACCTTCCACATGTGTAAGATGTGAGGCCAGGCCCGGAGCTCTGCTCTGTGCATCATGCCTCTGAATCACCTCGCTCTCCCAGTCTCACGGCACATGCCTTATAACCCCACCCTGGGCTAGCATCCAGCCTATTTTGCATGGGTCTACAAAGACTTGCCAAGGACCACCTGCAGGAGGGCACATAGACGTTGATTTGATTCACGTGAATTATATCAAGGCCATCAAGGTGAATGAGAAAAACCCAGTACTCAATATCCCTGTTTGTCAGCAAATAATACTCACAAGAGGATATTCCAAATTGTCTTCAAAGTGGAGATGGAAAATAACAACATAAAAAACAAGAATTCACTGAAAATGTACAGATAAGCAGAAAATACAAATCTAACTTCAAAGGTACAGCTTGAGGTAAACACAACACACACTTTGCCACAAGAGTCCCTCCGTACCCTAAACCCATAAACAAAGCCTAGGCAAACGCTGATATCTAGGTTACATGATATATTCCAAGATACTCTCTCTCTCACACACACACAGAGAAATAAAGCTATATGTATTAGTACAGAATCTCAGTGAATTAACACTAACTGAAAATGGTTAATTTAAATGACGTCTAAAAATGTGTGCTGCTTTTTCTCTGCCTGGGAGGCCAACCTGCATCACAGCCTCTCAGCACCCCAGGAGGCTGCTTGTAATCTCACACAGGTAAAGGCAGCCCATGAAGAAAACCAAACCTCAGAGGGAGAGGCCCGATGGAGGCTGAACTCAAAGTGGGTCCTCAGAGGTAGTGTGAGGCACAGACACCCTCATCTGAAGCTCAGTGTGCGGCTCCCGCCCCCACGTGCTGATGAATCCAGGCCTTGGTGCAAGAGCTGGGGGCCAGGTGTGCCCTAGTGAGTGAAAGCCACCCAGCTGAATTTGACACTGCTCTCACTGCCATGGAGCAGGGACAGAGGAGGACCAATGCACAAATGAGGACGCCCTCCCACTGAGAGAAATCCAAGTGCTGTCGTGGCCTGTGGCCCAAACGAAGGAACTCCAGAAATCCCAAGAGAAATGGTGGGTGACATGAGTCATACCTGATGTGTGGGTGTATTAAAGGCTGTAGACTTTGCAACCTGGTAGATAGGGCCACAGTCATGGGATGGAGAAGGTTTAGTTTTAGCAAAACATTGATCACTATTTTAGCTTCAATTCAGTTCAGTTCAGTTGCTCAGTCATGTCCGACTCTTTGAGACCCCACGGACTACAGCACGCCAGGATTCCCTGTCCATCACCAACTCCCGGAGCTTACTCAAACTCATGTACATCAAGTTGGTGATGCCATCCAGCCATCTCATTCTTTGTCATCCCCTTCTTCTCCCGCCTTCAATACTGCCCAGCATCAGGATCTTTTCCAGTGAATCAGTTCTTCGCATCAGGTAGCCAAAGTACTTGAGCTTCAGCTTCAGCATCAGTCCTTCCAATAAATATTCAGGACGGATTTCCTTTAGGATTGACTGGTTGGATCTCCTTGCAGTCCAAGGAACTCTCAAGAGTCTTTTCTGACACCACAGTTCAAAAGCATCAATTCTTTGGCACTCAGATTTCTTTATGATCCAGCTCTCACATCCATATATGACTACTGGAAAAACCATAGCTTTGACTAGACTAGACATCAATTAGCTTAATGCTAATAAGAATTCTTTTAATTGGAGGCTAATTGCTTTACAATGCTGTGTTGTGTTAGTTTCTGCTGCACAACAATGTGAATCAGCTATAAGTATACATCTATCCCCTCCCTCTTGAACCTCTTGAGTTGATCTCCTTCTTGAGTTGCAGGAGAGCTATAAACATTAGCTTCTTTTAAATTTTTTGTTTGTAAAGTGTTTTGAGAGTAAAAATGGGAGGGTACTATCTATACTGTACAATTTTTCCTTGTGGTTATTCAAAATCACCCCCTCTCCACCTCCCACAAAACATGCTTGACTTCAGAATTGGACTGTATATACATGCCCATCCCAGAGACAGAGGGGCTGCAGTCACCTGCCCCCCAACATTGACCTCTGTTCTAGACTCTTGAGTGTCCACTGTAGCCAGCCCTTTCTTCAAGACCCAATCCCTCCCTACCATTTCCATGGAACCCTTCCATTTCTTCTACTCACCCTCCAAAGGGTGTAGGCAGAAGGAAGGGGGCTTTGGATTCTGTTGACAGAGCATCCACAGACAGCCTGATTGCTGTGCTCAGTTGCGGCCCCTCCTAACCTTGTTGTGCCAAAAGAGTTTCTGTTTCTCTTTTCCCCTTGGTCACATTTCCAAATACCCACTCTGTTTTCTGGCTTCAGTGTGTGCCAGGCTCCAGCAAGGGGATGGAGAAGGGGGGAAATCCTATACTGGTACAGACTTGCTTAGGCAACATTATAAATGAAAACAGAGTTCCAACCTTAGGGAAGCTAAAGGAATTTTTACTCTTAAAAGAGTCTATACATTATTTTTTGCATGGTATCATAGGACTTATTAGGAATTCTGTACTTTATCTTAAGAACAGTGGAAAATCTTTAAAGGGTCATAAGCATGAGAAATGCTGGGCTGGAAGAAGCACAAGCTGGAATCAAGATTGCTGGGAGAAATATCAATAACCTCAGATATGCAGATGACACCACCCTTATGGCAGAAAGTGAAGAGGAACTCAAAAGCTTCTTGATGAAAGTGAAAGAGGAGAGTGAAAAAGTTGCCTTAAAGCTCAACATTCATAAAACTAAGATCATGGCATCTGGTCCCATCACTTCATGGGAAATAGATGGGGAAACAGTGGAAACAGTGTCAGACTTTATTTTTCTGGGCTCGAAAATCACTGCAGATGGTGATTACAGCCATGAAATTAAAAGGTGTTTACTCCTTGGAAGGAAAGTCATGACCAACCTAGATAGTATATTGAAAAGCAGAGATACTACTTTGCCAACAAAGGTCCATCTAGTCAAGGCTATAGATTTTCCAGTGGTCATGTATGGATGTGAGAGTTGGACTGTGAAGAAGGCTGAGCGCCGAAGAATTGATGCTTTTGAACTGTGGTGTTGGAGAAGACTCTTGAGAGTCCCTTGAACTGCAAGGAGATCCAACCAGTCCATTCTAAAGGAGATCGGTCCTGGGTGTTCTTTGGAAGGAATGATGCTAAAGCTGAAACTCCAGTACTTTGGCCACATCATGTGAAGAGTTGACTCATTGGAAAAGACTCTGATGCTGGGACGGATTGGGGGCAGGAGGAGAAGGGGACGACAGAGGATGAGATGGCTGGATGGCATCACCGACTCGATGGACTTGAGTTTGAGTGAACTCTGGGAGTTGGTGATGGACAGGGAGGCCTGGCGTGCTGCAATTCATAGGGTCGCAAAGAGTCGGACACGACTGAGCAACTGAACTGAACTGAACTGAAGCATGGAGAGTGACATGTTCTGGTACATGTTTTACAAAGTAAAGCAGTGAAAGAAAGTCCTGTTATGGTGGCACAATGAAGTAATTCCATGAACCTTCCTGCAGATAACAATTATGAAATCTGGACAATATTTTTAAAAATATACTTACAGGCCCTGAAAAGTATCTTAAAACAGAAGCCAGAGGAGCGTTTACTCTTAAAAAACTATAATTGGAAGAGGTAAGAGTCATGATAGTGTTCTCAAACCCCCAAGGTTAGAACAGGTGGAAAACCACAGCCTCATTACCTTTAGGTTGCAGAACCGCAGAATATGTGTAAATTTAACAGGGAAACTCTGAAAGTGAGAGAATTCCAGAAGGCCGAAGCCCTAAAATCTGAGTAAAAAGTCTGTCCAAATCTTTAGCCAAATGCTAGGGGGCCTTGTGAAAAAATAAGCAGGGACCAGAGAGGAAGCTATCCTTGAAAGACAGAGCTGCAGTAGACTGGGAAGATATGCAAATTTGCTGCTTTTTAAAAACGGAGTGAATTTCCCAACTTGTGTGCTACACATGTAGCAAAAAGTTAAAACCTTGCTGGCTTGAGGTGTCAGAGAACAGAGCTCAAGGCTGCATAACAGCTGAAAATTGAGGGGAGAATCCACAGAAACAAGAGAATCACAGAAAAATGAGCACCAAAATCTGAATGTGAACTGCCCAAATCCTTGGATGATTACCAAATTACAGAGGTTCAGGGAGACCACTGGGAGCCAGACCAAAAAAAAAAAAAAAATTAGCAGCAGTTGGAAGCTGTAGGAACTGAGCAGACATCTGCTGTGCACTGTGGAAGACAGAATTTGCAGGAAATAGGAAAATGTCATTCATACTCAGCGAGGAAAAAAGGCAAACTAGCAACTGATTCTGAATGGGGCATAGATGATCGATTTAGCAAACAGATTTCATGGAAGCTTTTATATAAATAATAAAAGAAAACTATGTTCAAAGATTTAAAGAAAAAAGTGGTTTTCATGACTGAAGAGAAAGGGAATCTCAACAGAGTAATGGAAACCATATATTTTTTAAAAATCTAAATGGAATTACAAAACTGAAAGTATAATAATTAAAATAAAAATTCACTGGCTGAACTCAATAACAGTTTGGAGAGGCAGGAAAAATAGCACTATTGACCCTTAAGATAGACTAACAGAACTCAATCTAAAAGAAGAAAAAAAAAATTGAAGAAAAATGAATACAGGTTTGGAGCCCGGTGGGATAATATCAAGAAGTCCAAAATTTGTGTAATTGCAGGGACAGGAGAAAAGAGAGCAATAAAATGGCATTAAAAGTCATCTGAATACAAACTAGCCTAAAACTCTCCAAATTTGGTGAAAGCTAACTTCAAGAGCTAAGAATCTCAACAAATCCCAGGCAGGAAAACACAAAGAAACCACCTGTAGGCATATAAAGGCCAAACTGATGAAAGCCAAAAATAAAGAGAAAATCTTGAAATCAGACATTAAAAAAAAAAATAAAAGATACCATGCATACAGAGAACAGTGATACATCTAATGGCTGATTTCTCATCAGAAATGATGGAAGTCAGAAGAACACACTCAATGTACTAAAAGAAAAAAAATCACAATAATTCTATATGTATCAAAACTACTCTCCAAAAAATGCAGTAAAAGACATTTTAAGGTAAGTAATTAAGGAGCTAATTCATCATCAAGAATCCTTTATAACAAGAAATGTTAAAGGACATTTCTCATGCTAAAGGAAATGAAGAAAACCAGAACTGGTAAATACGTGGGTCAATTAAAAAATCACATATGAATTTGGGGAGGTTATAAAGTATACACATAAAACTGACAACAACAGCATTATGGACAGTGGGGGTGGTGGATAAATGAAAATATATGATTGCAACATTCCTAAGTTTTACCTAAAGTAAGTTATTAACTCTAAGTAGACTTATATGCATATGCATACATACCACATACATATGAATATAATGAAGATACATATTGTAATCTCTAGAGCAACCACTAAAAGTTGTGTAAAGAGAGATAGCTAGAAAGCCAATAAAATGAATAAAATTGAATATTTTTTAAAATACATGATTAACACAAAAGAAAGTTGGAAAGGAGGAACTAAGGAACAAATTCCAGGTGAAACAAATATAAGACAAACAGCAAAATAGCAAACTAAAATAAAACCATTTCAATAATTACAGCAAATGCAAAGGAACAAATATTTCAATCAAAAAGCAGAGACTGTCAGCTTGGATTTTTTTTTAAAAGCAAGAGTAGAACTGCCTTATGATCCAGCAATCCCACTGCTGGGCATACACACTGAGGAAACCAGAAGGGAAAGAGACACGTGTACCCCAATGTTCATCGCAGCACTGTTTATAAAGCCAGGACATGGAAGCAACCTAGATGTCCATCAGCAGATGAATGGATAAGAAAGCTGTGGTACATATACACAATGGAGTATTACTCAGCCATTAAAAAGAATACATTTGAATCAGTTCTAATGAGGTGGATGAAACTGGAGCCTATTATACAGAGTGAAGTAAGCCAGAAAGAAAAACACCAATATAGTATACTAACGCATATATATGGAATTTAGAAAGATGGTAACAATAACCCTGTGTACGAGACAGCAAAAGAGACACTGATGTATAGAACAGTCTTATGGACTCTGTTGAAGAGGGAGAGGGTGGGAAGATTTGGGAGAATGGGATTGAAACGTGTAATATCATGTATGAAACGAGTTGCCAGTCCAGGTTCGATGCACGATACTGGATGCTTGGGGCTGTGCACTGGGACGACCCAGAGGGATGGTGTGGGGAGGGAGGAGGGAGGAGGGTTCAGGATGGGGAGCACATGTATACCTGTGGCGGATTTGTTTTGCTGTTTGGCAAAACTAATACAGTGTTTGAGGTTTAAAAATAAAATAAATTTTAAAAAAAAAGCAAGAGTAAATTCAGTGCTGCCTAAAGAAATAAACTTTAAATATAAAGATACATACTGAAAATAAAAGAACTGAATAAGATATCACGCAATTGGTAAACATGAAACAGCTGGAGTGACTGTATTATACTAGGTAAAGGAGACTTGAAAGTGGGTATATAATCAGGCATTAAAAAATATTCCATAATGACAACGAAAGGCTCAACACATTGAGAATAATAAGAATATAAAAGTATACTTTAAGTGAGTGCAGTTTATTGTACATAATTATACCTCAATAAGATGGGATTTTTTTAAGCACAGTGGATGCAGAGGGGTAGAGGAATAGATGGGTAATGGGCTAGAATGGAGGCAACATGTGGCTGAAATGCAAAAAGGAAAGGCAGGTTTATAGGGAGAAATACTGCTTTCAGGCTTAGGTGTGTTTAGTTTGAGAGGCCTCAGAAGATACTGGCAGCTGCTGGCTGTGCAGACAGAAGGCATTGGCATTAGTCCTCCTATCGGGTGGGAGGAAGGGGCTCAGAAATAAGTTCTTGGTTTCATTTAAAAATGAGAGAAAGAGGAGGTCAGGAGTCCTCACAAGAAACTAAGAAGAAATGGCCAGAGAGATGGGAGGGAGCTCAAAAGTCCAGAGAAAAGGATGTTTTGAGGAAAAGGCCATGGCCAGCAGCAGAAAGCACTGCTGAGAAGTCAGGTGTGAGCCTGGTGCTATGGGAGGAGGTGGGCAAGAGCCAAGTGTCCGCCCCAGGGCCGATAGGGCTGATCCTGGGAAGAGTACAGGCTGGGGCTGTGGTCTTGCACTCTGCCCTTGGAGAGGCCTGCCCACCAGGCAGGTAGTTGGCAAACCCTGCTGAGCCCCACCTTGGTGCCCCCCCTCTGCTGTTTGACCTTTGTGCCACAGGGAAGACACAAGCCAATCCCTGCCCTCCACCCAGGAGCTCCCAGTCTGGGACACATAGATGGATAATTGCACTGCTCTGAGAGCTCCTGGACTTTGGAGGTGAGACAGGGAGCAGGAAAAACCTCAAAGAGGAGCAATGTTTGACCAGTGCCAAAAAGGTCCTTGGGACCTCCACCCATCCTAAAGTCTTGGGTCCACCCTTTGGCTAAAGTAGAACAAGTGCAAGGGCTTTCCAGATGGTGAAAGGGAGGCTGCATTTGTTCTACTTTAGCCAAAGGGTGGACCCAAGACTTAAGGATGGGTGGAGGTCCCAAGAAGGCAGGTGTCCACCCCTCGCAGTTTTCTCACAGTTGTCTGGCCAGAGTGCAAGGGGCTTCCTGGGATGGGGTGAAGATCTGTGGAGGTGTGGATAGGTGAGCCAGCATAGGCGGAGTGCCCATGAGGAGGAAAGCAGCCGAGAGTCTGACCAATGCTGGTTACCACCCCCCTCGCCACCCCTTGAGAGACAGGTTAATGGGAACACAGGCTTGCCAGACTCAATTCCCAAGCAAGTTGCACCCCTGACAGCTTTATCAGACATGTGCAGTCCAGCTGCAGAGACCTGGCTGGGATGGGGCCCCAGTGTCTGTCTCTTCAGAACCCCTGCTCTCCTGGCCCTGGCCCAGACACCAAGGCACTCCTCACTTTAATGAAATGCACCCTCAATGTCGAGAAGCCTTAGATGAGGTTTTCAGGCTGTGAAGTGTATAAGGTTGGGGAAGCATGCAGACAGAGGTTCCAGGAGGACAGGTGAGTTCTGGGGGTGTCCGAATCTGCAAGGAGTCCCTGGTTCTGGTTACACAACTTACAGCCAGAGGAAGCATCTTGGAGAGGTCACAAGCAAAGCCTGTTGAGAAACAGATTTCAACAAGGACAGTCAGACTTCATCAGGACAACGTGCATCAGTATACTCACATGCGATTTTGTCAGTTGGGATGCACAAAATATACAACTTATTATATACAAATACATCTGCTGTTTGTAGAACTGCTACAGGTTTGCGGAAAACACAGGACTTCTGACAAATTTATTTATTTTCTGACAAATTCATTTTGTGTGATTGTCATCAGAGAAGAGGGGAAAATGGGTGTTATGGCGTATATCCCTGACAGGAGACAACTTCCATCTTGAGTATGCATTGATGAGAACTAAATCGTCCATTCACCCTTTTACAAAATCTGATGGCTGGCAGAATTTTCCACAGATTATCCCGTGGCTTTGTCTGTTTCAAATATTGCTTCTGCACTCCTGTCGACGTGCTGCCAGTGCCAGCCTCTGCAGGACACTTTGCTGTCACATCATGACATGTGGCCCTGCACCGCGGCGCCACAATTCCAGGCGCGCCTGCGCAGGGGACAGTGGGCGTATCCTGGAAACCATTCCACTCCAGGAGGGTCAGCGCTAGCAGAACTTGACAAAAAGGGACGGCGCGGACACGGCTGGATCCAAGTGAAACTCAAGCTGGACTTAACTTACCCTCTGTCTGATTCCAAAAATATCTATAGCCACTTCAGAGGAAGCAGTGCAATAGAAGTTGAAGTGGGGAAACACAGAAGTCTGAACCAACTGGAGCTAAAACATTATATTTTCGCAATTTTCACAAAAATATATAGCCCTGTGAACACGTTGCTAGCCCCCCACCTCTCATCCCCACCACGGCCTTGAAAGGAGTTAGGGCCAATGCGAGACTGGAAGTTTCAACTGCATTAGCTCCTCGGCCAATCAGGTTTCGGTTTCTTTGGGTTCCGGTTTCTTCAGGTTCTGTCTCCAGCTCAGTTCTACCCTGTCCCTCTCTGCTCCACGCCCTTCCCTGGCTCACCAGTGCCCTAGGGAGAAAGCTGGGCATTCACTATTACAGGGACTTCATTAGATCCCTTTTTTCCTGAGGAGCTGTGTGATATGGGCTTTCGTGGGGGAAGCAAAGATAGGGAACCAGTGGGTGAACTCAGAGGACAGCAAGAATGACAAGCTTAGACAGCAGTAGCCCCCAGGGGCACTTGCAGGAAGTTCCCAAGGAACTCGTAGATCCCAAGGAAGCGCTTGGCAATTACCTGACAGATGAGGGCCCATGGGTCAGGGAAATACCCACATCCTGCTGCCTGCATCTCCCCTGGCTGAGGCCAGAGCAGACCCCTCATTTTCCTGTGAAATTTCATTCTGGACCACAGTGGTGGAGGTGAAGGTGGGGAGTGGAAAGGAGCCCAGACCTAAAATCCACAGACCTGAGTTCACCTGCTCTATCCTTACTCCTCTGCATAACCTTGGGCGAGTGACTACAGTGTCCTTCTCTAGAAATCAGGGGATATTTATCTCCAGGCTTTTACGAGAGACAAAATGAAATGAGAGCCCAGGCACACAGTGGGACCTCACTGCTCCCTGCCTGGCAGAGGAGCCCAAGCTCCTTTGCTCATCTGCATCCTGAATGACTGCTGAACCTCCTTAGTAGATTAAGCAATCGTGTTGACTATTAGCTTTACAAGCTCCTCTGAAGAGGAACTGTCACTTGGGCCCACCCCAAAGCCCCACAGAATCCTAGATTTCCAATCCTAGATTTCTCCCCTCTGAGTGGGGAGAGTGCTGGGCAGGGGCCAAAGAGCCAGATGAGCTCTGCGCCTGGCCAGGCCTCAGCCTCCCACCTGAACCTCGAGGGGTGAGAGGGCCTGCATAAGCCCACAGCAGCCTCTCCCTCCTGTGGGCCTCTGGTTCCCATTATCATTCTTTCTCGTGTTCTCCGGACCAGCCTCCTCCAAACCCCTTTCAGCACCACTTCTGGTTCTTCTCTGGAGACGCCCTGTCTGCCTGTCCTGCCTCTCTGCACACCTCGAGACACCCGCCTGGCCACCTGCCTGGGCCTTGCTACTGAGGCTGGAGCCCGAGGAGTAGCCTGAGGGGGTGTGAGTGCTCACAGGGTCCACAGAGAGCTAGAACTAACTCAACAGGTGACATCGGGACCTAGGGACCTCCTCCAGCTGAGCGGCCAAGTGACTCAGGGAAGGTCTCTGCTTGCTGAGTCTGTTTTCTGAGGGACTGACTGGGGTTACTGAGCAGTAAAGAGCCTATTTGTGTTCAGGGAAGGTGCCCCCAAGCCTTCCCCAAGAGGACCCTGCAGAGGCTCCCCAGGCTCTTCAGAATAAGCCACCCATGGTGGTCCCTCCCAGTGTGGGATGACCAGTCCAGGAGCCCAGGCTGAGTTTGTCCACCATCTTTGCAGAGAAATGTCCCCCAGCCCCAATCCCGTGTGATTCTGGACGTCACCTAAGCTCTTCCCTCACATTTCATTTGTATTCTGAGCAGCATTTTACTTTGACTTTCATCTCTCCTCTCCTTTGACTTTCACCTCTTCTCTCCTTTGAGTCTTGCAGAGGTGTGCATCCTCTGAGGTATGAATCATCATTCCATTTACAGATGAACAAACCAAGGCTCAAAGAAGGGTGGTGGGTGGGCCAAGCTCACCGAGTATAAGGGACACAGCCTATTCAACCCAAAGCCAAAGCCAGTCTCTCTCCACCCCTCCTGGGGCCTGGCAAGGAACAGCATTTGAGTTGGTGATTGGAGTTGTTGAGGGTGGAAATGAATTAACAGAGCCATTCTTCCACGAGGCACTTTGAGGCCCCAGAAAAGATGTGTATTGCGGGGAGGTGAGGGCTGCAGTCCAGAGTAGCTACAGGCATTGGAGATTGTTCTTGATTTGTGGGAAAGGCCTCTGTCTCTGGCCTGGCATGTGGCTGGGGCTCTGGCATTGTAGCAGGCAGCAAGTGGGCACAGCACAGAGGTTGGCAGGGGCCACGCATGAAAGGCTTCAAATGCTGGGAAGTAGAGTCTGAGCAAGCAAGAGTTTTAAGCTGGGGCCTAGCACCACACAGCCGTTTCCAAGGCACCAACCACTCAGAGGTCCTGTGCTCCAGACAAGGGCCGTGCCCAGCTCTCCCACAGCTGGCACATAGCAGACTCCAGCCAAGTGGGAGTTGGACACCATAACTGTGGTCCTTGTGGGCCTTTAGTCTCCTGTGACCCTCCCTGCACCCAGCTGTCACTGCTACTGAGTAGGAGCACATTCCCTGCCCTGTTTGCAGCTTGGGGCCCCCGGAGCTCAGAGACAGAGAGCGTGGCAGCTGTGGGGCAGACTGCCCGGTGCCGCCCCAAGCTGGGCCCTTCTTAGCTTCCTCACCTGGCTCAGGGGCAATCAGGCCTTCCCTGTCCTTTCTCCCAGGGTCAAGGGGATGAATGCCGAGGCTCTTTGCAAACATGAAGTGTGGGACTCATGAAGCATCCTTACCGAGCAGGGAAATAGAAGCACTTTTCTCTGACTTGGTCTCCAGTCATGTTCAGATTATAAGATTTGTGGATCTTAGCCACTTCTTATTCAGTCCCTCATCCATCCCTCTATCCATTCAACAGCCACCAACCTGCTCAGAAGCTGTAGCTAAAGCCTGGATGGCATGACCCGGCCAGCCCCATGCCCTCCACCCAGTCCAGACCCCATAAGCAATTAGATACCCTTAGAGATGACCTGGGGCTCCCTGCTTCCACTTTCTGAACTTGGAAACTGAGGTCCAGAGAGAGACAGGAGGGAACTGAGGCTGATCTGACCAGTTCCTGTCTGCAGCCTCAGCCTCTCCCAAGCCCCTCCCCACGCTGATCTCTGACCCTGGCCGGGCGGGCCTGGGATTTCTCAGGCTTGGAGTGAGTCCAGTGGGACAGGGGCCAGGCCACCTCTAAGGTTGGGAGCTGCACAGCCGCTACCCACCAGCTCAGGCCCAGGCAGGGGTGCGGCGTGTGGGGATGGGGTGAGGGAGGGGCCGGTGAGGCCCATACACCCCCCCAAACACACCCCCTGGCTCTCCAACACATGATATTATCTCTGGCTCTGGCTCAGGGCTCCAAGCAGGATGCGGCTTTCAACACCTCTCTCCCCTAGGACGGGCTCGGGGCTTTTTGAGTTTCTCACGGCTTGGACCGGAGGGGCTGGGCATGGGCAGTGGAGGCCCCCAGCCAAGGCCACCCACCCCCTGGAGGGGGCCAGTCCTCAGACCCTCACAGCCCCTGACGTGGGAGGGGGAAGGGCCATGGTGCCTGAGAGGAAGGGGGTCCCAGGGATGGTTCCCCAACCATCTCCCCCTTCCTCTCCCCCTTCCCTCTTCCCCTTCTGTTGTCCATAATCCAGGGCGCCTGTTCAAGGAATTCTCCACCCGTGTGTTAGTGATTTATTTAGACTCGGCTCATCCCCCTTGCCCGGCATCCCGCCCGCAAGGCGGCGGGTGACAGACTCCTCCCCACCCGCCACCCCCTCGCCCCATCCCTGGGCCGTTTTCATCTCCAGCCCAGCAGGCTTGGCCCCGCTCCAGGCTGCTGCAGATGGCAGGGGCTCTGCTGGACACTGCAAGGCTTTCAGGGAACCCTGGAATCTCACTTCTGGGAGCCAGCCAACTCCCTAATATTCTGTAGACCCTCCTCCTCAGCCCTCCTGGCGGCCCTTCCTTCCCAACTGTGGAGGTGACAGGTGATCTTTAAGAGGAAGCCTTCTGTGTCCTTAATCCAATCTTCCCATTGAGTAGATAGACAATTAGAGGCCAAGAACAGCAAAGACTGGGAGGCAGTGGGGAGGTCCCAGATACCTGTTTCCAACAAAAAGACTGTTAAGAATATTGAAGACCCACTCCCAACCCACATCTAAACTCTTCCACCAAGAAAGGATAATGTCCCCACTTTACACACACAGAAGTGAGACTTGTCATGGGAAAGAGACCCATGGATCATCAGTCTGGGCCAGAGCACAGCTTGAGCCTGTCTGTCTCCATCTCTCTCTCTCATTCAACCTGGGCCTCCAGCTTCCAGGGCATTCACTGGTCTGTGCGACCAGGACTGTCCCAGCTGCAGGGATTTGGGGTCCAGCAGGAGCTGGGTGGGAGTCTGGGTGTCCGGAGCACAAACACAGCCTTTGGGTAGGGGGCTGGGAGCATGCATGTACCACGGAACACCAGTGTGCCACGCTCATGACCATTGTGGGCTGGTGACCAGCCCTTGTCCTTTGACCCCTCAGCACCTCCCTGAGGCCTGGTGAGGCTGAGGAGGGAGCCAGCCCCTTCTCCCACTCAGCCTGCAGCAAGAGAGCACTTAGAGTGGGGGCATTTCGTGCTGTGTCCTGAGATATTCACTTATCACCGGCTCTAGATCCTGAGCCTTGTGGTCCCAAAGGGGGAGCAGGAGAAGCTTCTGTGTTTCTGGCTCTTCTCAGCAAGTGCCTTTCCCTCTTCAAGGTAGGCAGAGGAGAGGAACCATTGTACAGATGAGAACACTGAGGCCCAGGAATTTGCAGAGACGGGCACTGGCTTGCTACATGACCCTGGGCAAGTCACTGAGTCTCTGTGGGCTACTTTCTCATCTCACCCTGAGGGGAGGGGAGCAGTTAGATAAGAACCTTCTGGGGCTCTCTCTTCCCAGACAGCCACACCCCACCTGGCATCCTCTTTCTACTGGCAAAGCCTTTGCTCACTCAAGCCTCAAAGCCACTTGTAATGTCCATGAGATAGGAAGAGACTCAGAGAGGTTAAGGGACTCATCTCAGGCCGCACAGTGTTCTGGGGACACCAATGTCACCCTCCCTGCCTGCATGCTTGACGGGCATCCCTGGCCAGGGCAGAGGGAGGTTCTGGACCAAGGCAGTAGCAGGGTGCCTCTGTACAGGCTCCAAGTACAGAGACTGGGCTCGTGGAGGGCCAGACGGCAGCACTACATTGGGGGACTGGGGTTTGGATCTGTGGCTACCTAATAGTTTAGGGGGTTCTCTGACTGGGCCTATGAGCTCCTGCCTTCCTCCCACAGAAAATGCTTCCTGGTTCTGAACTAGCAGAATCCCCCTCCCGGAATGGCTGCCTTCATTTACTCAAAGAAAACAAGACTGCCAGGCTCTCCATCCCTGGGCACAAGGAGGGGCAGGCGGGCCAGGGAGAACCACTTGGCCACTGACCACTCTGTGCTCAGCCCTGGCCTCTGGGGAATTTGGGTGCAGCCCTGGGCCCCAGGCAGGCAGCACCCTCTCACGCTAGTCACCAGTGTCTACCAGGGAGCACTTGGTTGGGAGGAGCCCCGGAGTGTTGGTTGTTCAGTCGTGTCCGACTCTTTGCGACCCCACGAACTGTAGCCCGCCAGGCTCCTCTGTCCTCGGGATTCTCCAGGCAAGAATACTGGAGTGGATTGCCATCGGGACTGGTCCCTACTCTATTGCTGCCCTCTCTGAGCCTGGGAGTCTCCTCCCTGATGTGGACCTATAGAGGCAGCTGGAGTAGGCATACCTGGAGAGCTCTGGAGTAGGTTTACCTGGCTTTGAGTCTTGCCAGTGACAGGTTAAAACAGATTAGGCTCCAGGTGTCAAATACTGACTCAAATCTCAGTATTACCGTCTACAAGCTATGTGGCTGTGGGCAAATCGCTTCACCCCTCTGAGCCTTTGTTTCCTCATCTGTGCAATAAAAGGGACAGACTCATTGGAGTGTTCTGAGGATTAAATGAGTTAACACAAAACTAGCCAGACTAATGGCACAAGGAAAGTAAACAATCCATGTTGATTATTGTCACTGCTGTGACTAGTCATTGACCCGTTTGGGCCATGGACTGTCTTTATGGGATGGGATTTCTGATTTAGGTCTCATGGAGTTGCTGTGGCCAGCCTCTGGGCAAGGTCCCTGCAAGGAACACAGGTCATATGTGTCAGCTCTCCTTTCCCTTCATTTCCTATCTGTGAGATAGCTAGAATAAGACCCTGACTTTTCCACTGTCTAAAGGGCCACAAGATGGGATGTGAAAGTGATAGAAATAAAAAATAATAATAATAAAAGAAGTCATAAAAGGCCCAGAATCTGGGCATCACTTTTCAGTCAAGGTCCAGAAAGGGACAATGAACTACCCAAGGTCATGCAGCAATTAGGGCTGGTTCAGAGTTGCAAAGTCAGTTCTTCTGACTCCAGCTTTTCCTCTAATAGGTCCTCAAGGGCTGAGCAGAGAAAAGTGCCTAGAAATATTTCTTGGATGAGCGCTGTATTAATAGCCTCAGGTGGGACCGTAGAGGTCTTGAAATCTACATATGATCCAGCAGGCTGGAGGGTGCCCTGGGGGATTTGAGCATTTTAAGGATGCCAACTATTGACCCTGTGAGAAGAGCTCAATGCGGGGAGATGGTGAAGGTGAGAGGGGCCCAAGGATCTGCCTGTTGAGGGAGTAGCTGTGCTGGCTGGAAGCTGTGGGGCAACCTGGGAACCATGATGTCTGGCCCAAACCCCAGGCTTGCAGGGTCTTTCCTGCTGTGTCTATCAACACCCTCTCTTGATCCCTCCCTAGGGAATGAAGGTCTGGGTGTGGCTGCTATCCGGGTCAGGGGCCCCCCAGAGATCTGATAGCACAAAGGCCAGGTCTAGGTCAGATCTCATGGCAGCAGGGCTGGGCCTGCGGATAAAGTCAAGGAACGCCCTTCACTGGTGACCCCAGGCTTATACCCAGCTCCCCTCCCCTTGGGTAGCCCAGAACTGCATACAACAGGTACTCAGGGGCCCATAACTTGCCTGATGTTGACTTCCTCTGACTGGGCTCGTGAAGGGCAGGGAGGTGGCGGAGACACCAGATGCCTGTCTGCCATCCATCTGCAGGTCTGAGATGGTGATGAGGCAGAACTAGGCTGCCGAGGCCCGTGGCCGAGGAGGGAGAGCGAGCCAGGGCAGTGCCTCTCCCTCCAACCACCCCTCGGGGCTTCTCCGAGTATTAATCTGTCAAACTAGGGAGATTACAAGGGAGTAAAAGTCACAGACTGGAAACACAGGCACGCGCCTGTTATTTCAGGTGAAGGAGGGGAGGGAGGCAGGGGGCGGGGAGGGGAGGGGCGGCTGGCCCCTTGGAAGCTAAGCTGTCCACCAGCAGCCTAAGCCACCAGCCCTCTGTGGGATGTTTGTCTTCTCTCCCCTCCGGTGCGGCTCTTGAGGAGCCAATCTGAGGCCTTGGGGTAGCCAGAGGTGCCAGTAGCCCGGACAGGTCGTGCAGACTTCCCGGAGGCCTGGAGGGCTCCCCCAGACAGGAGAGCACTCCAGGCAAAGTGTGCTTGGGGCCCGCGGGTCAGCCCTGGGGTGGCCCCAGCACCTACATACACGGAGACTCTGTTCCCAACACAGCCTCCACAGTCTGCCGCCCCCACGGCAGGAGTGCTCCCTGCTCCTCACCCCTCACACTCTCTTCGTGTAGGGGTGGGATGTGAAAGTGATAGGAATGAAAACTGAAATCATAAGAGACCCAGAATCTGGACATCACTTTGCGGGGAGGCAGAGTTCTTGCTCATATTTTCAAGAATCTTTTCAGACCCTCCCCACCTGGGCCGGTTGCTGAGATCCAGAGGAGTAGCTGACCTCGCCCTTGCCTAAGAGGTGCCCCCAAATCTGTGTTCAGACAGAGCCAGGAATGATCCCACGTGGGACCTGTACCTGGTGGGATTTCTCTCAGGTCCCCAGAGCTGGACAAAGGGCGTGTTAAGGGAATGAATGAACAACTGAGGCTGGGTCCACAGAACACCCTTCAGTGGTGTTAAGGACCCTCCAACTACAAACTGGTCTCTTGGGGTTTCAACCATCTGAGGTGGGAGGTAGAGACAGGAGTTCCCTCCTCCCATTCCCTCCTCTGCAGGTTTGTAGGGAACAGGGACGGGGATGAGCAGGGAAGGGCCAGAGTGCTGTTTTCCCGGCCAGGCTGACTGCTCACTGGAGAAGGGCCTCTGGGGGAGGAGAGGGACCATAAGTGGTCCAGGCGGTGAGAGGATGCTCAAAACACAGACTCACCCAGATCCCTTTCCCAGGGTATCAAGAAAATGAATGGCCCAGTCTCTGGGGATACCTACCCAAAAGCTAGGTTCTTAGACCCACAGAGAGCACAGATAACCAGGGCCCTGGGGAAATAGAGCTGCTAGGCAGAGACAAAGTCCAGGAGGGTGAGGTGGTCAGAGGCATGCCCACCTTTCTTCCTTCCCCATCTCCCCTCCACATCTTTCCCTTCCTCCCTCTTCATTTTTCTGCTCAGTTGGTTGGTGGATTTATTCATAAAAAGTTGCTAGGAGCCCAGAGGTTCATCTAGGATTAGACATTGGTTTGAACCAACTAGAACTTAGAATCAAACTGATGATTCAGAATCTGAGCTCAAAATTCCAACATGGAGCCCAGATGGAAGACTTGGAGGTGTTTGGCTGGTGGTTAGTCACCAGCCCTCACAGTGTTTCTGAAACTTCAAATTCATGCTTCCTTTTGGTAAAAATACAATCTCAATGCTGTCTTTTAATATTATTTGAAATTAAAATTGGATTTAATCCTGTGACTAAATGTGAATGAGGGCAATGAGACTTAGCTGTGCTCTCATTTGACAGGGCCCTCCTGACCTCCCCACCTAACCACTGCTGCAGATGGCAAGGAGGTGGTGACCTCTGGCTTTCCTTGCACAAGGTTTCTGGTGGTCCTTCTCTTGGGGGAGGGGATCTGCAGAAGGCAGCCATCCAGGCCACACCATCCTTGGCCAGGTCAGCCTGTTGGACTCCTTGGTCTGATCAATGCCTCTTCAAATGCAGACTCTCCTCTGTGGGGTAAAACCCATTCACATTATCAGCCACATTTTGATATTTTCTGTGACTTTTTCTTTTTCTTTTTTGGAGCAAGAAGAGTGATTTGGAAGCTCAGAGAACTCCAAGTTTATAATCCCAAAGCTTCTCCCTAAGTGTGGCTACCTTCTCAAGGTCAGGTCTATAGTTCATTTCAGTCACTCAGTCGTGTCCGACTCTTTGCGACCCCATGAACTGCAGCGTGCCAGGCCTCCCTGTCCATCACCAATTCCCGGAGTTTATCCAAACTCATGTCAATCTAGTTGGTGATGCCATCCAACCATCTTATCCTCTGTCGTCCTCTTCTCCTCCTGCCTTCAATCTTTCCCAACATCAGGGTCTTTTCAAATGAGTCTGCTCTTTGCATCAGGTGGCCAAAATATTGGAGTTTCAGCTTCAACATCAGTCCTTCCAATGAACACCCAGGACTGTGGATGGACTGGTTGGATCTCCTTGCAGTCCAAGGGACTCTCAAGAGTCTTCTCCAACACCACAGTTCAAAAACATCAATTCTTCAGCACTCAGCTTTCTTTATAGTCCAACTCTCACATCCATACATGACTACTGGAGAAACCATAGCTTTGACTAGACAGATCTTAGTTGGCAGAGTAATGTCTCTGCTTTTTAATATGCTGTCTAGGTTGGTCATAACTTTCCTTCCAAGGAGTAAGCGTCTTTTAATGTCATGGCTGCAGTCACCATCTGCAGTGATTTTGGAGCCCAGAAAAATAAAGTCTGACACTGTTTCCACTGTTTCCCCATATATTTGCCATGAAGTGATGGGACCAGATGCTATGATCTTAGTTTTCTGAATGTTGAGCTTTAAGCCAACTTTTTCACTCTCCTCTGTCACTTTCAAGGGGCTCGAGTCTAAGTACCCAAACATGGTGGGGAGGGAAAATCACCTGAGACTTTTGTTGAAATGCAGATTTCCAGACCCCACCCCTCAAATCAGACAAGACGCCTGTATTTTAACCAGGTCTTGGCACCAAGTAGTGTGTGTGTGTGCATGCGTGTGTGTGCGCACGTGTGTGTGATTACTCTGCAAAGGTCTTTCGGCTCAGGCATCATCTCCGCTGGGCTTCTGTGGGCACCTCACACAAGGCTGTGGTACCCATAGTCACAGCGACAACAGGCGGAACCAGAAGAAGGAGATGCACAGTGCACAGCTTACATGGCCTCGCTGTGTGAAACCCAGTCTTGGTATTTCTTCTACAAAGCAGGAGGAACAACAAAGGAAACAATGTTACATCTCAGGACTCCAGGGAGGCTGGGGGCTCTGAGGCGGGACCTCCCATCAAGTTCTTGGGAGCTCTGGGAAGGTTTGTTGACTGTGTGAATGAGCGGAAAAATGGGGCCACCTCCCCAACATGTGGCCCTGTGGGCTCCAGCTGGCAGCTCTGATTATTCTGACGGCGTGAGGGCCGGGGCCTCCTGAGCTAGCTCCCACCCACCTTGGGCTGGTGTGGCAGGAACACGACTGGAGGCCTGGCTGGGGGTCTCCTTCCCACCCGGCCTCCCCTGGTCAGGTTCACAGTGAAGAGAGGAGGTGAGACATCCGGTCTGCCCTGGGAACCCCACGGGAGCCCAATTATTTACTGGAAACAGTGAGGGATGCATTCTTGGCAGCTTCAGTTCGTGCGAATCAGAGACACGTCTGAGCTCAAGTCTGGTTTTGATCAGTTCCAACCAAACAGACGGCTTATTAAATCCAAGCTGGAGAGGCCTCCTTTCTGGAACCCCCTTTCTAAGCCCTCCCTGTCCCACCTCAGGGCTGGAAGGCCTTTTGGAGAGCAGGGAGTCCAACACACCCATTTGACAGATGGGGAAATGGAGGCCTGGAGAAACGATTGCAAGGCGCTTGCTGTGGATCTGCAACAGCCAAGCCAGGCCAGGGAGGGCCGTGGTTCTGGAACTCTCTAGGCTGAACAGATAAGCTCCAAAGACATTACCCTGGCGTTCAAGGGCCCCCTTCCCTGCTCTTGGCTTTCCAACATATCTCCTGCTCAATCTGAATACTTCCACTAGGCTTCCCTGGATCATCTCTCCTTTGCGGTTGAAGATGGGGGACAGAAGAGACCTCTGGGCTTCAGCGTCCTCATCTGCTGACGTTGGGTCCCAGTTCAACAAGAGCAAAGTCCTGGTGCTCAGTGGGTCCTGTTGACTGAACCACGATCTGCCTCCCCACAACTTCATCTTCAGACACCTCTCAGGGTGAGGCTGGTGAGGCCACCAGCCAGGGTCAGCGAGGTCAGCGGGCCTGGCGCAGCTGTCCGTCTCACCCACAAGGCCCTTTGATCCACTGCCAGCTCCAATGGCCGGAGGCTGGGCTGGCAGGCCCTGGGCAGTGATGGGTGTGCCTGCCAGTCAGTCCTGCTGGGAAATACATGTCCAGTCACACAGGTCCTGGAGCCTCAGCCCAACATGCAAAGCCCACCAGTCTCAGCCCCCAGTGTCTCCCTTGCTCAACCCCAGCCCTTTATCTCCACGACCATCTCCAGCCTTCACTCTCACTCTCTGCCCCTCCTGCAGAGACTGCTAAGCCAGAGCCAAGTTCACAGCTCCTGGTCAGGTTCACTGTGGCTTTCATGGGTGGTCCCTCACTATATTCCCAGCACAACCAGGACGTGTGAGGCAGTGCCGTTGTGATGGTCCCTATCTTACAGGTGGAGCCACTAAGGTTTGGCAAGGCAAAGTCATCAGCTGTCCTTGATAAGCAGGGATTGGAGGCCCAGTCTGTCTGCTTATGCTGTGGGGCTTGACCGAGAGGATTCTAGAGGCTTAGAGAGTCCTGAAATCAGGGGGCTGGAAGGAGCCTGGGGAGGGGTGTGCATTTAATCCAAACTTCAGAGGAATTCACAATTCAGGGGGTAGCTAGCCCTCAGAATCTTAGAACAGGGAAATGCCTTGCCTGGAAGGACTCTCTATGGTCACTGAGCCTACCCCACAATCTCCTAGCAGCCTCCGACCCCTGCTTGAACACCCCCAGGGACGGAGAGCTCCCTCTCCAATTTGTGGCAGCCCCTGCCCTCGCAGGGCAGCTCTCACTGAAAGAATGTCTTCTCTCACAGAGCGGAGTACCCCACGCCTCCTTGCAGCCCCTTACAGTCTGGAAACAGCGGGCAAGGCCCCCGGGGGCCTCTTCCTTCCAGGCCGGGAGCACGGGGCAGGGATGGGTGTGGGGCAGACATCTGGGGCTGGGTAGGGAGGGCAGAGGACCAGCTCAGGCCATGGGGGCTGGACAGGAATTCCAACCCCACCTGCCACTGATACTGGCCCCCACTAAGTCCTGCTCCTCTCGGAGCCCCATTTCCTCATCTGGAAATGGAAGAGGGCAGCTGACGGGCTGACAGGCTCCTGACTCCTTCCATGCGGCCACCGTGAGGGGCTGTGGGAACCCGGGGTGACCTTTGGCTGCCTTCCTCTCTCTGGGGGTCGCTGCGCCAGTGGCTCCTCCCAAGCACTGATTAACAGCTGGGGTGCACCTGGCGGGCAGATGTTGGCTCCTCATCACCCCCGCTGGATCCTGCATGTGTGTGCACACCAGTGTGCATCTGAGGCATGCGTGCAGACGCCTGTGCATATGCAGGTGGGTCTGTGTGTATAGACACATGCAAGTATGCACTGGGAGTGGGGAAGCACCAAATGGTGGGAAAGGGACGGCACTGCACCCAGCCCTCTTGGCCCCCGGCAGTACACTTCAGAACAGGACTCATCAGGGGCTGCGGGCTCAGCCAGCAGAGAGTTGGTCCTCCACAGAGAGGCTGACTTGGGAACCGCAAGACTGTGTTGGGAGGATGCAGGAGCGAGGACACTTGCTGAGAGCAAAGGAAGCCTGGTGTCAGGGTTGGGCATGGGGGCATGGAGGGCTGCAGCCCAAGACTGGCCCTCGGCCCATGTTCTGCCTCCCAGAGTCTGGTTCAAGGACAAGAATAGGGGCCCTGACTCCCCCAGGAGTCAGCACAGACTGTGTCAATGACCCTGGAGGTTGAGGTTGAAATTCTCATTCCACAGAGGAAGAAGCCAACACCCAGAGAACCCAGCCAAGGTCTCCCTGGTGGGGCTGACTCCTAAACCAACGCTTCCCCACCTGTGTCTGGGAGGCAGAGTCTGCCCGGGCCTGGGCGGCTAGGTGGGGGTGGAGCCAGAGGCAGGGCGTCACTGCCCTGCAAACCAGCACCCCACCTTGGGGCTGACATTTCCTAATAGACTCGGGCTGGGGGGAGGTCAGACCACGGGAGGGGATCTGGGAACGATTTGATAATTAGGCAAGAGGCCTTGACAAGCAGCCTCTGTGGGGTCCATTAGGGGGTCCTGGGGAGCCTGTGGTGAGGCTGGCCACCTGCCAGCCCTCCAGTGGCCCCTCACCGTCCTCCTGCCCAGCCCCTGCCAGTCCCCGCCAGGCCCCTGCTGGGCCCTCCCCCATTTCCTCCCCAGCACACTAACAGCTCTGACTGGAGAAGGGGGGCTTCAGCACTCTTCTGCCTCAGTCGCCTTGGACTGACTGCACCATGGTTCTGTGAGGCTGGCCTTCCCACGACCAGAGAGGGCAGCACTTTGTCCAAGGCCACACAACTGAGGCTGTGAAGAGCCAGAGCTGGGCTCAGGCAGCTCCCTCCAAGGCACTGTGGTGGGGGGTCTGGGCCCCACAAACTTTGAGCAAGCTCTCTCTCCTAGAGATGGCAAGGCCCTGGGGTGATGAGAGAAGAGGCCCTGAGGAACAAGCCAGAGTTGGGGATCAGCTTCTCATTTCCTTCAACTCTGGAAGGGAAGAGGAATCGGGTGGGGACAGACATCATTCCCACGTTCCGGGACCTCTAGAATCCTGGAAGGGCCCACACTGGGCCAGGGACCTACCTTGGTCTCATCGTCCTGAGGGTGGAAAAGAGAAGCGTGGGCTATGTGATCCCACCTCCCAGCCCCCAGGGAGGCCCCTGGCTCATGGCACCCCCAGTGGTGACGACTGGCGGGAGCTTCAGCAGCAGGTGATCATCCGGGTTTACCATCTGAGCTAGAACTATTGAATTATTGGGCTTTACAGGTGGTAAAGAATCCACCTGCCAATGCAGGAGATGTGGGAGATGCAGGTTTGATCTCTGGGTTGGGAAGATCCCCTGGAGAAGGAAATGGCAACCCACCCCAGTATTTTTGCTTGTAGCCTCGTGGGTTACAGTCCATGGGGTCACTGAGAGCCAGACATGACCAAGTATGCACACATGCACACATTGGATTGTTAATGATCGAAAAGGTAGGCCAAGTCCTTTGCTGAACCTTCAGTAGCATATACACATATAAACCCTGTATTCCGAACAAGATTCTGCAGGTCAGAATACTGGAGTGGGTAGCCTTTCCAATCCAGGGATAGAACCCAGGTCTCCCGCAGTGCAGGCGGATTCTTTACCAGCTGAGCCACCAGAGAAGCTCTACACTTACTCATGTCCTGACAAGATTAGGAACAAGGGTCCAATCTATCAACTGAGGTTCAGACAGGTTTAGAGACTCACCCCGTTTAATAGGTGGCAGAGCCAGAGTCAACAGGCCCCTCTGACCCCTGAATCCCAGATTTCCCATCCTCTTGCCTCATACTGCCTTCCACATGCGGCCTGACCCATGCCCACGGACCCCTCCCTCTGGAAATGAGGTATAAGGCAGGCAAGTGGCATCTGAGTAAGTAGGGTGACTTCCAAGTCCAAGGCACATGTGGAGAACAGTGGGGTGGGGGTTGGGTGATGGGCGAGGTCAGCCAGGTCCACTGCCTTGGCCTTGAATACAGGCTGACAAGTGAGTTTTACTTGGACACCAGCTGCTCCTTGAGGGTCTGGTGCCTTGCAGCTCAGAGCCCCACACAGGACAGGTGGTCCTGGAATCCTCAGGGTGTGTCAGACAGAGGCCACTTTTCCAGGGGGCCCTCTGGGAAGCCACGAAGCTTTCTCCAAAAAGTCCACCAGCCCACTTCTGAGAAAAACAGCTCTGGCTGGTTCTTGTGCTGGGGACTCACCAGTGGGGGCGAATGGGTGGGGGGCAGACAGGGTTGAGGGGGGTCTTCTCTCTGTCTGCTTGCCTCTGCTCCCATGCCAGCTCCAAAACAATTCCAGACGGGCACAACCCAGAGCTTTCAGCACGTTGGGCAGGGAGGGGGGCAATGTGGTAGAGGGAGAAGAGGGCCCCAGCTGTGAGGCTACACCCCCCCAGAGCTTCTGGCCCCACATGCCCTCCAAACTCTCCAGTGGATTGGCCCAGGTTTCACCCAGGTCTTTGGACAGCAGGACTCCAGCGTTTCCAGCCCTTCATCTGGTAGCCAGATCCTCCAGCCCTGCGGGGTCCTCCCCTTTCTCCTGAACCCCCTTGCCGGCCCAGGGCAAACAGGACTCCCCTGGTGTTGTGTGCCCGACATTTGGAGCCCTGGGCTGGGCGGCCAGCGTCCAGAGCCAAGAACCACAAGAGCAGGGGCCTGGGAAGCACTCACCCACAGCGGTGCTGTTGAATCTGTCTGTGCCCCCCTCGTCGGGTGTCAGAGTGATTTATGGGAGGTGCTGGGAGGACAGGCTGGGGGAGAACATGTCTCAGGGCATGGTCCGCCCCTCTCCTCGGCAGCCGCCATCCCACCACAGATTCAGGAGAAAGGGAAAGGCCTCACTGCTTTGTGACCTCGTGCAGATCCCTTTTTTACTCTGGGCCTCTGCTGCCTTTGAAATGGGACTGAAGACCTGCCTCAAATCACAGAATTGCCAGGAGGATCGAGTGAGAAGTTGGATGTCAGGCTCCCAGCTCAGAACCTGGACAGGGTAGGTCACAGTGAGCCCTTACTCCCAAGCCTGCTGCGGCTCCCAGGCTCCCTCAGCCTGACTTCCTCTCTGGCCACCTCCTCCTCACTCCCTCCGCTCTGGCCTCACTGGCCCCAGGGGCTCCTACTGAAACACTCACTCCCATGAGAAAGGCACCTTCTTCCTTAACCTCCACCCTCATCATAAGGTCTTCCTGGAAAACCTAGATAAAATAGAATCTTTCCTCACCACCAGTATCAACTGCCCCCTCCTCTTCAGGCTGTTTGATTAACTGTCTCCTTAATATTAACCAGCCTCTGAGATATTTTATTTTATTTCTTTATTCTTGGTTGCACTAGACCTTCATTGCTGCCAGTGGGCTTGCTCCAGTGGCTCATGGGCTCTAGAGTGGTTGGCCGGGTAATTGCGGCACACGGGCTCAGCTGCCCTGCCGCATATGGCATCTCCCGGGGGCAGGGATCCAAGCTGTGTCTCCCTGCACTGGCAGGCAGATTCTTAACCCCTGGACCACCAGGGAAGTCCCCACCATCTGATTTTTTTAAAAGATTTACTTGTTGATTGTCATTCTTCCCCAACTTGAATGTTAGCTCCACAAGGTTTTGTCTCTTGCTTACTGAAGAATCCTTGGAACAGTGGCTGAACAAAGCAGATGCTCAGTAAACATGGATGAGTTGGGACGAGGGGAGAAGGGTGACTGGGCTCTGGGAGAGGGAAGATGCAGGTTGGTAGAGCCAGGGAATCACCCTAGGGGAGCTGGGCCTGGGATGAGGGCGTGGTATGTGCCAGATGGCATGGGAAGGCACTCTGGCATGCCAGTCAGTCGTCAGTTCGGTCACTCAGTCATGTCTGACTCTTTAGAATCCCAGGGACTGCATCACTGGACCATCATGATGGCGTTTGTGGTTGTCCATCAGCAACTCCCAGAGCTTACTCAAACTCATGTCCATCGAGTCTGTGATACCATCCAACCATCTCCTTCTCTGTCGTCCCCTTCTCCTCCTGGCTTCAATCTTGCCTAGCATTAGGATCTTTTCAAATGAGTCAGTTCGTCAAATCAGGTGGCCAAAATATTGGAGTTTCAGCTTCAGCATCAGTCCTTCCAAGAATATTCAGGACTGATTTCCTTTAGGATGGACTTTTGGATCTCCTTGCAGTCCAAGGGACTCTCAAGAGTCTTCTCCAACACCACAGTTCAAAAGCATCAATTCTTCACACTCAGCTTTCTTTATAGTCCAACTTTCACATCCATTTATGACTACTGGAAAAACTATAACTTTGACTGGATGGATCTTTGCTGGCAAAGTAATGTCTGTGCTTTTTAATATGCTGTCTAGGTTGGTCATAGCTTTTCTTCCAAGGAGCTAGTGTCTTTTAATTTCATGGCTGCAGTCACCATCTGCAGTGATTTCGGAGCCCCCCAAAAATAAAGTCTCTCACTGTTTCCATTGTTTCTCTATTTGCCATGAAGTGATGAGACTGGATGCCATGATCTTACTTTTCTGAATGTTGAGTTTTAAGCCAACTTTTTCACTCTCCTCTTTCACTTTCAACAAGAGGCACTTTAGTTCTTCTTCTCTTTCTGCCATAAGGGTGGTGTCATCTGTGTATCTGAGGTTATTCATATTTCTCCCAGCAATCTTGATTCCAGCTTGTGCTTCATCCAGCCCTGCATTTCACATGATGTATTCTGCATATAAGTTAAATAAGCAGGGTGACAATATACAGCCTTGACGTACTCCTTTTCCTATTTGGAACTAGTCAGTTGTTCCATATCCAGTTCTAACTGTTGCTTCTTGACCTGCATACAGATTTCTCAGGAGGCAGGTCAGGTGGTCTGGTATTCCCATCTTTTGAAAAAATTTCCACAGTTTATTGTGATCCACACAGTCAAAGGCTTTGACATAGTCTACAGAAGTAGATGTTTTCCTGGAACTCTCTGGCTTTTTCTATCATCCAATGGATGTTGGCAATTTGATCTCTGGTTCCTCTGTCTTTTCTAAATTCACCTTGAACATCTGGAAATTCATGGTTCACGTACTGTTGAAGCCTGACTTGGAGAATTTTGAGCATTACCTTGCTAGTGTGTGAGATGAGTGCAATTGTGCAGTGGTTTGAACATTCTTTGGCATTGTCTTTCTTTGGGATTGGAATGAAAACTGACTTTTCCAGTCCTATGGCCACTTCTGAGTTTTCCAAATTTGCTGGCATATTGAATGCAGCACTTTCACAGCATCATCTTTTAGGATTTGAAATAGCTCAACTGGAATTCCATCACCTCCACTGGCTTTGTTCATAGTGATACTTCCTAAGGCCCACTTGACTCTGGCCTGGGGCACAACCAAACTATGCCTGGGGGCAGGCATGAACATGAACACAGGAAAGCCCGGAGGCCAGCTGGAGAGGAGATGAGAGCAGGCCGGGAGGAGGTACAGGGCAGGTGAGGCCCAACAATGGGGAGCTGTGTATAGCAGGATTGAAAAATAACAGTGTATTCCCCACATAATTTTTTAAAGAGATAGTTTAAAAGAAAGGATGCAATAGAGGGCTTAGCTAAAATCCCTTAGACAGAGTAGGAAGTAAACTTATCAACCCCATAGTAACTTATATAATGATTATGATTAAGATGAGGTTTCACTCTGAACTTCCTGTTAACCACAGCAATCAAGGAAATAATAATTAGTTAAATACTTCCCATCACCTCAACATAAAAACACACCAGTTTAGGATTCACCAAGTTCTAGGAGTAATGTATCCTGTGTCTGAACTGTCAGAGGAAAGAAGTGGAGGAGTCAGAGGAGCCCAAGACAGTCAGGTGTCCTCCCTGGTCCTGTGTTATCACATTTCAGCAATATTCAGGAAAACCGGGACTCAGAGACAAGATGTCACTGGCCGAGGTCATCCAGCTAGTAAGAGGAGCTGCTATGATTCAATGAACTATGGGACTTTGAAGGCTGAGGGGAAGGGAAACCAGGGCTGAGGATGAGGGTAGGGAGTGGGGGTGATGGGTTGCAGTCTGGAGGCAGGAGAAGGGCATCTATGTAGGAGGCTTCTAGGCAGAGGCCGTTTTGCTCCAGGGCAGCAACAGCAGCTCCTAGGGGCTTCTGGAGCCACAGTTCAGCTGGGGCTGGAGGACTCCTAGCTGCAGATACTGAGTCCCTCTCTGGGGGAGGAGAGAAGGATGGAAAACGGGGAGCATGACAAACACTTTTCTGGAACCAAGACCTGGGGGAGCCTAGCTTCTTCCCTGGAGGAGCTGATGGTGGGTGCCCTGGAGGTGCCTGTTCTCTGCTGGCAAGGAGAGTGCATGCAATAACTTCCTAAGATTTGGACCACTCCCCTCCTCTGCTCCAAAGCCCCCAGGCCTCCCCCACTGCCCTAAGGATCCACCTAGTGTTCAGACAGAACAGTACAGTGAGGCTTCTTCAGACCTGAGTGCAAACCCTGGCTCTCCACCTCCCCTCTGTGCCACCCTGGGTAACTTACTATAGCTCCTTGGGATTCTTCAGCTCCTTTATCTGAAAATCAGGGATACCAATAGTAACTGCTGCTGCTGCTGCTAAGTCGCTTCAGTCGTGTCCGACTCTGTGTGACCCCATAGACGGCAGCCCACCAGGCTACCCCGTCCCTGGGATTCTCCAGGCAACAACACTGGAGTGGGTTGCCATTTCCTTCTCCTTTGCGTGAAAGTGAAGAGTGAAAGTGAAGTCGCTCAGTCGTGTCCAACTCTTAGCGACCCCATGGACTGCAGCCTACCAGGCTCCTCCATCCATGGGATTTTCTAGGCAAGAGTACTGGAGTGGCTTGCCATTGCCTTCTCCAGTAACTGCTGGGAAGTTTAAATAAAATGGTGTGTGGAAAGGGTTTGGCACATGCCTGGTAGAGGGCGAGTGCACCAAAAGCATTAACAACAGTTACTTTAACTACACTACCTTCCTCCTCAACCCACCATGCCCATGCCCAGCAGGAACAGTTTCATGATTGGACACTTCTAACCTCTCAGGGCTTCCCTTCTTGCCCCTCTCCTGTCACCCTTATGTGTTGGAAACTGACCCACTCAGTTTGTCCAGGACTGCCCTGAGAGCCTCTCTGGGCAAGTCTTGGGTTGAGTTTTGGGGACATAAATAACCCAGACTTCACCCAGCCTGTGCCCAACCCACTGAGACAGAAAAGCCCAGGGGATCAAGGAAGGCTTCCTGGAGGAGGTAAGACTTTGGATGACTCTTAAAGGACTCTTGAGAGCCCCACGGACTGCAAGGAGATCCAACCAGTCCATTCTAAAGGAGATCAGCCCTGGGATTTCTTTGGAAGGAATGATGCTAAAGCTGAAGCTCCAGTACTTTGGCCACCTCATGCAAAGAGTTAACTCATTAGAAAAGACTCTGATGCTGGGAGGGATTGGGGGCAGGAGGAAAAGGGGACGACAGAGGATGAGATGGCTGGATGGCATCACTGACTCGATGGACATGAGTCTGAGTGAACTCCGGGAGTTGGTGATGGACAGGGAGGCCTGGCGTGCTGCAATTCATGGGGTCACAAAGAGTCGGACACGACTGAGCGACTGAATTGAACTGAACTGAACTGAACCATCCATCTATCCATGTATCCATCTGTCCAACCATCCACCAACCATCCATCCATGGAAGCATTAATTTTTCCATGTATCAATTTGTTCAGCCACCCACCTCCCCATCCATTTGCTTATCCTCCCATGATCCATCTAATAGCTCAGTCATCCACACCTTAAGTGATTTGGAAAACTAAATACAAATTCTCCAGCCCAGCAATTCATCTTTAAGACCAGAGAAGATGACAAAAGTCATGTCGTCCAGGTCTCTGCCTCAAGAAGTGACCATTAAGAACCCAGAGGAGATGAGCTCCTCCCCAAATCTATCCTCTCTCCCTAGCTTGGCCCCTCCCATCTGTAGGGTGTCTGGGTGATCATAGAGCAGGGGAGAGGTTGCGGGGGAGTCGGACTCCAGGAGGTGCAATCAGGGGGTCAGGCCAAGCTGTGTTCACCAGAGTAGGGCCACCTGGGAAGGAGAGGGGGAACCTGGTTACAGGGAGAAAGGGCCTGAGGTGTAACCTGCCCTGGGGAGCTGTAATCCTCATGGGAAAGGCTTGAGTGCAGAGGGAAGCAGCTGTGAGGACAGGACCCTAGGCTTGAGGCTTCCCTCCCATAACCCATGTGATCACTCCAAGGAGGCAGAACCTCTTTATAGAGCAGAAGGACCTGGTGTAACTCCACGAATACTGGGGTGAAGAAAGGGGCCCCGGGCCAGGAGGACATCCTCTGCATCCAGCACAGAGCAGACAGAGGAAACGTGGGCTGGGGAAGAAGACTGGCATTTTCTGGGCACCTGCCACGGGCTGGGCCGGGCCAAGTGAGCCGGGTCACAGGCAGGTAAAGGAGAGGAACAAAGCAGGAAGGCTGTTGCACTTGGTCGATGCCGAGGATTCCTGGCAGGTCTTCTTGGCCCCAGTGAGCCTGAAGAGGCCCCTGGTGAGCTTGCTCATCAGCTGGGGGTAGGGGTGGGGAGTGAAGCTCACCTCCTCCCAACCAGCCCAGTGCGGGGCGAACCCTCAGCAGGTTCAGCTGGCTGCCAGCACCTGTTTCCCCAGCCTCAACTTCCCATTCTGTAAAATCGGCCACAGGGAGCTGGAAGGAGGGTGGGAGGGGTGGTCAGGAGGCACCCTGGCTGTGCAGGGACCAGGCTATGGTCCTCATTCTTGGGGCCAGGGGCAAGTGGTCAGTACTGGAGCTCTGGAGTAAGAGCCCCCGCCACCTTGACCCCGCAGTCACTGAACTCAGGGGCTGCCTCTGCCCCACTCCCCCACACATGGGGGAACTGAGGCCAAGGAGCAGGGGCTGTTCAGGGCCCACAGTCAGGCAGGCGTGGTGGGGAAGCCTAGGGCCCGGTCCTCAGCGATGATCTAAGTCAGCTGGGCTCAGTTTAGAAGAGGCAGCTCTGGTCCCTGTGGCCAAACTCCTTGCTGTCTGTTCATCTCAGTGTTCACCGAGGCCTCCCTTTACTGAAACAGACCGGTGTGGGGAGGCAGATGTTGACGCCAGCAGGACCGCACAGGGTGATTAGTGCCGTCCCAGGGGAGCAGAGGGGCTGTGGGTACAAAACTGGGGCCCTCTCTGCCCGGAGAGGCCAAGGGGCCACTTTCCAGAGACAGAGGGTGTGGCTGGATCAAAGGAGTTTCCAGGCTGCCAAGAGACAGACAGGAAAGATGGCATGGGCACAGGCCTGGAGATGTGAAAGGAGATGGCATGTGTGAGAAGCATGGAGCTTGGGAAGTGCTGGGGAAGGAGCAGAGGGGGTGTAAGTATCGAGAGGAGCAGGCTGGGAGGAGGGGCCAGAGAGGGGTGTCCAAGGCCACATCAGATGGACTTCCACGTGAGGCTGAGGAGCTAGGACTTACCCTGCAGGCAATGGGGAGCCATGGAGGGTGTTACACAGGAGAGTGAAGAGGTAGGGCATGCGCACTAGAGCAATAGTGCTTAGTCTCTAGCGTTGGAACCACCTGGAGAATCTGCTAAAAACACGGATTGCTGACCCCTTCTCCCCAGAGCACTGATTCTGTTGAGCTGGGGTGGGGCCTGACAATTTGCATTTCTAATGCATGGGGTAGGGAAAGATGGGATTTCATGTTTACAGAGATGGGAGACCAGAGGGACTCAGGACTGGGGAGTGATGGGGGGAGGGTAAGACAGGCTTCCAGAGGACCCGTGGGAACCCTGATCTGGGCTTCACACAGCAGCCAGCCTGAGGCTAGGGGCAGGGGCAGGGGGCTGGCTGTAGAGAAGGAGAGGAGCCTGGGGATGCAGCTGGTCTCTGCCCCAACCTGGAGGAGGCCTCCCTCATGGGCCAGGCTGTCTGCACCACTGTCTCCCCAAACATGGGACCAGGACTCTGCCATCAGACCCGATTCTGAGTCCAGCCACTCTCTGTGACCCTGGGTTACAGCCCTTTGAGCCCAGTTTTCCCATTTAAAATGGCCATAATATTCCCCACCTTACAAAGCTGTTATGAGGTGCTGCAGGATATGAAACCCTGTGTGAACTGTACCTTATAGATGTGTGAGTTGCTGTTATTATTATTGTTAGTATTATTACTAATCCTCCAAGCTAGGTTTCAACATTACATGAACCGAGAACTTCCAGATGTTCAAGCTGGGTTTAGAAAAAGCAGAGGAACCAGAGATCAAATTGCCAACATTCACTGGATCATAGAGAAAACAAGGGAATTTCAGAAAAACATCTACCTTGGTTTCATTGACTATGCTAAAGCCTTGGACTATGTGGATCATAACAAACTGTGGAAAACTTAAAGAGATGAGAGTACTGGACCATCTTACCTGTCTCCTGAGAAACCTGTATGCGGGTCAGGAAGCAACAGTTAGAACAAAAACTTATTACTGCTACTATTTCAGGGAGCTTTGCAGGAGAACATGATGCCTTGACCCAGAGGAATAATGAATGGTGGCTTCATTCGTTATTTATGAATGAATGATAAATATGAAGTCACATGAAAATGGTGACCTCATTCAATAACTTCAGGTTTGTAGGAAAAAAATTTGCTTGGGGCCTTAGGACATGGTGGGGAGTCGGGGCTTGTCCTGTGTGACATGGTTCCTGGCTTGGGGCCTGAAGAAGGGCCTCTGGGCCAGGATCTGAGCTCTGCTCCCTTCCGCAGAGACTAAATATTTGGGCTTGTCCTTTCCGGGCCTGGCGGGACCCAGGATGATCCCCTCTGATTTGACCGCTCTGGCTTCTGGGGCAGTGTAGAGAAAGGGAGGAGACTGCCTCGGGGACAGGCGGGCAGGGTGGCTGAGACTGATCACAGCAGGCTCTGCCTAGCTCAGGCACCTTCAAAGGCCAGAGCAAGACTGGAGAATCTGCCTCTGACACAGTGGGACCTGGCACAGCCAGGCCCTTCTGGGCCTCAGTCTTCTCATCCGTAGAGTGGGGGTGGGGGCAGGAGGTTGGACAGGCTGCCTTTCAAGGTCCCTCTGTCTCTCTAGTGACCAAAGCCTCCCTGAACACCTGCCCCCACCTGCACCCTACCCCCCCCCCACACACACACCTGCTGCTGAGCAGACCTCAGTGAGCAGCTGCGAAGGGAACCAAGGCCATCTCTCTGAGCAGACATAGGAAGACCCAGTGACAATACAGATGGACTTCCTTTGCCAAGGACGGAGGGCCTCAGGGGGACTCCATTTACCAGGGTGGCATTCTGGAGGGGCTAACAAGAAATCCCCAAATGCCACTTGTCCCCTCCCCTAAATCATAAAACCAGCCATTTATAAACACCTGCTCTGCCCAGAATTGTGGCCAGTGCTGAGCAGGAGGCCAGGTCTACTGTTCCCCAGGGAGGGGTGGCCCACTATGGGACCAGCTTCCAGGGTGGAGTCAGGTCTGAATAGCCAGGCCTCAGATCTCAGCACCATGATCTTCACGGCACATGTTTACAAGGCCACAGGCTGCCTGAGCCCTTGATCTCACCGACTTCTCGCAGCTTCCCTGAGCGAGCAGAACCGTGATTGTCCCCGTTTTACTGATGAAGAAAGTGAAGCACACGGGTGACGCAGGTTGCCCAGGAATGAATGGTGGGGCTGAGCCTTGGCCTTGCTCTAAAGTCACCTCCAAGGAAGTTGTTTCTGGGGCAATGATGGTGTGATGACTCCCAGGGCTCCATGCAAGGTGAGGCTGTCGGGACACGTGGGTGATGCAGTGCCTAGGTGCAGGAGGCGCTCGGTGGGCACTTTCCCACAGTAGGGCTCAGTCTAGCTTTCCATGTTCTAAGGCATGTGAGTCTGTGATGTTATCTGTAATGTGCTAAGTTACTTCGGTCATGTCCTACTCTTTGTGACCCTATGGACTGTAGCCTGCCAGGCTGCTCTGTCCATGGGGATTCTCCAGTCAAGAATACTGGAGTGGGTTGCCATGCCCTCCTCCAGGGGATTTTCCCAATCCCAGGGATAAAACCCACGTCTCTGACATCTCCTGCATTGGCAGGTGGGTTCTTTACCACTAGCGCCACCTGGGAAGCCCATGAGTCTGTGGATCTGATTCTAAAACACCCTGCCTTCTGGTGGCACCCCCTCCAAGACTCCCAGAAGCCAGGTCCTAGAGCCCAGGGTTTGGGGCTGTGAACCCCTTGACTTCCATCTCAGACTCTCAATGAGTCCGGTTTCTCGGGACACTCGGGAGGATGACACCCCAGGCACACTCACACTGGGGCAGCCCCAGCACACAGTAGGTGCTCAGGAGACGTGAGCGTGAGTGAGAGGAGGAGGGAAATACTTAGCGCAGGCTGGGAGAGCCACTGGGAGCCAGAGCCCTTCAGGAACAGCCTCCTCGTCTAGAGAAGGGTTAACCTGGAGGAGGATGGTCTGGCTGCCTCTCTGGGTGCCCACCATCACCAGGGGGCAGCGTCCTACCCCTCTGATGTGGGTCCCCCAGCCCATCAAGTGGTGTAGCCCTGCTCTGTCTCTGGGTCAGGCCTGGTTTAGGTTCTGGGGAGGCAGTGAGAATAAGATGGCATCCCTAGGAGCCCCAGGTCCCCCTGGAGTGGGGGTACCCTGTGCAGAGCTCGGCTGGGGGACTTGATGGGGGGGAAGGGCCTTCCCAGAGGCCCACAGCTTCCTGGGGGGAGACAGGGGTTTGCCCAAGTACTCAGGGGGCTGCAGGGTTAAGGGTTTCATCAAGGAGCTGGGCAGACCCCCCCGGCCCTCAGATTGTCCTGGGGGTCAAAGGAACAGCACGTGAGGGTGGAGCTGGGATTCACGCCAGTGTGGCCCTCCCTGTGGCCTCCTGTAGGACTCCCCTCCCAGAGCTGGGCTATGCTGTAAACCTCAAGGCCTCTGAGAGTGTGTCTCCTGGAGGAAGAGCCCCTGTCCTCCCATCTGTGCGGTGCTGGTCCCCTGCCTGGTGTCCTCCAGTCTTCATGGCCACGGCTCCTCATCCTTGTAAGATCCAGCTGCAGGGCCAAGGGGCCTCCTCTGGGAGGGCTACCCTGACTTCCTCCCTGTCCCCTGTCCCAGGTTCCTGGTCCACTTTGCCCCCTCTTCCAGCCCACTCGTCATGAGTGGGGACTCTCAGGGCTGGAGCCATGTTGACCTCAGCTCTGATTCCCCAGAGCCCAGCAGCGACTAGCTCAGTGCAGTTGCTCCCTGGACATTTGTTGACTTGCTGAGTGACTGAAGTCGGATTTGATAACAATCTACCAATGAATGAGTCTTGCTATCTACTAAGTAAGTGATGTCCATTATCTAGTTGGAGCTTCAGGACAGTCCCGAGACGTGGGTGTTGTTATTTGTGCTGCTTTATAGATGAACAAACAGAGACTCAGAAAGGTTAAGTAGCTTATCCCAGGCCACACAGCCAGGAGTCAGAGCCAGCCGAGAGCAAAGCGTGCTAACCACTCCATGCAGCCATGCTCCCGGCCCCTCCCATGGCAGAGTCTGCTCTCCGAGGGGCTCCCTCACCCCTGGCAGGTGAGCTGGAACAGGTTTCCTGTGTCCCCAGCACTCAGCAGAGCACGGGGCATGGAGAACAAGCCCAGGGAAGCTTTTCGGAAGGAAAGGTGGAGAGCATAATAGGGACCACTGGCCAAGCGCTGGCCAGAGGGTCCAGCCACCATTGGTGTGGTGCTCAATGCTTTACCCAGGTCAGGAGAGAGCTGGGTTCACCTGCATTTTTAAGTGAGGAAGCAGAGCCTTGGGGTCTGAAACTTGTTCAGGATCATTCAGCTTATAAGGGGCAGTGACAGAGAGAACACCCTGGCTCTGATCCTAACGGGCCATGGCCCCACCTGCTACACAATGGGCCTCCCTGCAGGGTTTGTGCGTTTCACGTGAGCTCTGCAGAGGGTGGTGGGGTGTCCCTGGTGTGTCGGGGTGGATGTGTGTTGGGTGGGAGGTCAGCTCTGTGTGTGTGCGGGAGGTAGTGGGTGTCTATTTTCTTTTGCTTCAGAAATGGAGACCCAGCCTAGGCTTTGCTGGGAAAGAGTGTGGAGGGCAGTCATCCATGCTCCATTTCTGAAGATCTAGGTCCCATCCCTGGGTGGTGACCATGGCTCTGTTTGTGGGGATAGGAGCCATCGGGGACAGTAGGAGGGAAGAACAGCAACCCCCAGGAGGGCAATGGCCTCCAAACTTACACCTGAGGAGCAGGGGTCTGCTGGTGGGTGTCACCTGGAGCACGGAGAATAAGCCCATCACAGACAAGCAGGGAAACCACCCAGAGAAGCAGTCTGTCCCAGGAGGTGGTCAGATGGTACCCAGGCTGCCCGCCCTTTCCCCAGAAGTGTCCATGGAGATGCTAAATAAAACCAGGGTCTGCTGCCAGCAGGATTCCTGCCCCCCACCACCTCCGGGGTCAGAGGTGAGGACATCTCTTGGGGGAGGAGAAATGGGGTAAGGAGAGGAGGAATGATGTAAAACTAGAAAAACTTCAATGATGCTCCCATTTCAGATGGAGGAAAGCAAATCCCATCCAGTTTGGGATTCTTCAGATTCTAGACATGCTAGACATTTAGTGTCCTAAATGGCAACCCACTCCAGTGTTCTTGCCTGGAGAATCCCAGGGACAGAGGAGCCTAGTGGGCTGCGGTCTATGGGGTCGCACAGAGTCGGACATGACTGAAGCGACGCAGCAGCAGCAGCAGTCTTGGGTTCTAAACTCCCAGGACCATGGAATGTCCTAGATAGAAGTTCAGAATCTAAGAAAAGTGAAGCAGAATCCTGAGTCAGAAGGCACCTTCATGGGTAGCCTCACAGGCTGCTGTCCCAGCGCATCTCAGCCAGTTTCCCACCTCCAAGGGACAGCTCGCTCGTACAGTACAGATACAGAAACAATGAAGACATAAAATAAACACTTGGGTTTAACCGCAGCCATGCCCTTGTCCAGGAACTCTCACAAGCCCCGTCCCGACTTCCAGCCTGGCTCGGGGTGTTTGGGTCAGTTGCCCCCTCCCCTCTGCTCCACCCCTGCCCCAGGCCTTCAGCCCCCAAAGGAGCCCAGCAGGTGAGGCAATGGGGACCAAGGGTCCCATAAGGAGAGTCTTCAGCAGCCACAGGTCTGGGAGCCAAGCGGATATTGATTTGGTCTACAAGAGCAAAGGGACCTATTAAATGTACAGCTGTTAAAATGGCTCTGTCTGAAGCCAGCCATCTCTGAGGGTGGGCGGGAACCTCGCAGGCAGGTGGTGGACAAACCAGCTGGCAGCTAGAGCCCTGGTGGGGTGGTCTTAGATACCTGATTCCAACGTTCCAACCTGAGGCCTGTGCTGCCCTGGTGCCAACGGGTCCCTGAGCTCCATCCACATCCCACTTTATGGCCTGCTCCAGGTAAACACTGCAGACTCTCCCCTTCACTTCCTTCTCCATCTGCTAAAACTCTGTTCACCTTCTAGACCTCGTGCAAATGGTACCTCCTCCAAGAAATCTTCCAGACTTCCCACTCCTTACTCTGTCACCCTCATAGGAGCGGGCTTAACCTCCCCACCATACCCATAGCCCTCAGGACTCTGCTGTCTTCTGACTTCAGCCGTCTCTGCTACACTAACTGGGAGTTGGGAGTTGTCCCCCAGAAGAGGGACACATGCACTTCACCTCCCTTGCCCCCACTTGCAGGTGGTTCCTGCGAGTCCAGGAACCCAGGTGATGGTGAGCTCCACAGTCAGGGGAGGACAGGGCAGGAAGTGTTGGCTGAGCTGCAGCCTGATGGCCATGGGGAGGGGTCCCCTGGCTTCTGCACCTGACTACAGCCCCCAGTCCCTGCGACAATCAAGAACTGGTTAGGCTTCCATCCTTGGGACGGCCTTCACAGACTTGAAGCCACGCAGTCTAGGGCTCGAATCCCTGCTCTCCCACTTGCGCCTCTGTAACCAGGGGCCATTGCTTCTCTCTCTTTGCACTTCAGTTTCTTCATCAATAATAAAAAAGAGATACTGGACACAACCCCTCAGAATGATTTGAGAATTAAATGAGACAATCGCTGCAGAGAAGAGGGCCAAGCGGCTGCCTGGAGTCACACAGCAAGACAGCAGGAAAGATGCTGGGTTTACAGTTTTCCAGCCCCCAGCTCCCCCTGCGCCACCCAGTCCCTCGCAGGTCGGGGGTCCCCGACTGGGCCTGCATCCTGCTGGAGGCCTGGTCTGTGTAATCTGGCAGCTGGTCTCCATGACCTAAGGAAAAATAGACCATCAGCCTGCTCAGGCTGGGGCCAGTCCCCTCTTCGTTGTTCCGCTGGCCTGACCTGGCCTCCCCAGGGGACCTTATCTGCCCATTCTCTCCTTTCCCACCGAGCTAATCTCTCCCTCTTTTCAAGAGTTCCTGTTTCCTCTCTGCCGCCTTCTTGTCTCTCTCCCCCGGCCCCGTCTCTGCCGTGTCTCCGGCCGGCCTCCCACACTTGGCTCAGGAGCCTCCTCAAAGTGGCTGGTCCTAGTATGCCTGGGGACTTGCCATCTCTAGGCCTTGCCCAGCCTGGGACTGCTGCCCCCGAGGGAAGAAGGGAGATGGAGTGTGGGCCGGGTCAGGAATCCTGCTGGTGACAAGCATTCTGACACCCACAGAAAGATCCATACCTGGGCCTTTTAAATTCTCTGAATTGGCTCCTGGCCCAAGGGGCCACAACAGGACTTCCAGTGCAGTGGTTTGAGGATATTTACTCTGAAAGTCCAGGGTACCCAGATCTTATGGTTCCAAATCTCAGAACACGGTGAGATTGGGAGACACCAGAGCTGAGTTTATGGCCTTCCCACAGGTGAAAGCCCCACTCCTACCTCCCCGGAATGGGGGGCTCAGCTTAACTGCAAGCTTAGAACCCTGATCTGGTCAGGGAAGAGCGGTCCAGGGAGCAGCTCTCCACGGTCCCCGCGTTCCCCAGCCCCTGACCAGCAGAAAGGCGCAAGGCTTCACAGCAGGCCCAGCACTGGCCAGCAGCAGGCCCGCCGAGTCAGGGCCCAGCTGAATCGCCTGTCCTGAGCCGGAAGTAGCCTGTGTCTTCCACCCTGCTCTCCCCGTGTCTGGGAGTGAGGACGTGTGAGAAGGGGTTCGGTGTCAGACACACCTGGGCTCCCTGCACTGCTATGAACTCACTGTGTGATCTGGGCCACGTGGCCTCCCCTCTCGATCCTCACTTTTCTCACCTGTCAGAGGGAGATAACACCCACCGGGACCTGTTGTAAAGGTGGCTCTGGACAACACGTGTGTAATAAGACACATCAGGTGCACAATAACAGGTAGTATTTGCATTACTACGACCGCCCTTTCTGAGTCATTGTGGGTCCTTGGTCTGGTTTCTCCATCTGCTTGTCCTGGTTAAGGTCCAAAGGACACCCCAAAATCCAACATTTCCAAGGCATGTACTCAGCCTCTGGGGTGCCTTTGCTGAAGCCTGGGGCCCCCATGGGTGCACTGGGCTAGTCCCAGCCCATGTGGAGGCCCTAGATGGCAGAAGGAGGCAGGCACAGATGTCGCACAGACCTCTCTACAACACCATGGCTCAGTGCAAAGTGGGAGAACACAGACGCCGTGGGAACCCAGAGGGGGCCACTGACCCAGGCTGAGGGTGGTCAGGGAAGACTTCCTGGAGGAGAGCACCATTTACATGGGCCTTGGAGGAAAAGTGGGCTGAACACTGTGAGCATGAGTGTGATGGCTGCTTTAAAGACCCAAAGGGTTGTACAGGGACTTCCCTGGTGGCCCAGTGATAAAGACTTCACCTTCCAATGCAGGTGCCATGGGTTTGATCCCTTGTCATGTAAGATCCCACTTGTCTCATGGCCAAAATACCAAAACGTTAAAAATAAAAACAGAAGCAATATTATAACAGATTCAATGAAGACTAGTCCATATTAAAAAAAAATCTTAAAAAAAAAAAAAAGATCTAAAGAGTTGTATGGAGCTTGAGGGCATTAGGGAAGGCTTTATAGACATGGCTCCAAAGGCTCAGGGAAGTGACATTCCAGGCCTTCCGTGAAAGAGCGGCAGATGCCCAGAGGGAGGCTGGACAGAGAGATGCCTGAGGAGTTGTAGGAAATGTGGCTGGAAGAGTCACTTGGGCCCTGGGGAGGGGGCCTTGTACGCCAGGCCAGGGAATTGGTTCTGTGGGCCACGGGAGCCAGTGTGGAGCAGGGGCAGCCCTGGACATGGGAGAGCACACACTCCAGGCGCTTGTTCAACAGAGGCTGAGTTTTCTGCACAGATGCTGGGGGGAGGCCCACGCTAGGATGCCCCACCAACGGCCCTCAGCCCCGTATCAGCTCTGTGACCACAGGAAAGGTCCTTCCCATCTTGGAACTTCCTCATCTGCAAAACAGATTGAGAGCCCAGAAGACTAATCTCCAGGTTCCCTCCAGACTCTGACTCCAGGACTCTGGCCACACAGCCTTCCCTCTTCCCACCCTGTGTCTCTGCAGGGTCTGGGGAGTGGAGAGCTTTCCCCTCAGTGTTTGCGTCTCTTCCATGTGCACCAAAATTCAGTTTATAATGTTCTTTTACATTCTTCGTCTGGTGCACTCACCCACAGCCACAGCAGATATAGGTTATTAATAATTACTTCCATCGGGGGAAACGACTGTGACCCCCGGACACTCTGTACTCGCTCATCAGTGCTGCCCACGTCCCAGGAAGTGAGGCTGAAGCTCAGAGCGCAGTAGCGCTGAGGGCCCTGAGACCCTCACCCCTCCAAGCCCCCATCTTCACTTGACAACAGCTAAGCTCCCCGGGGTTCTCCATCTCCCTGGCTGTTTCCTCTTGGTCTCTTTGCCTCTTTTCCTCTTCATCTCCCTGACCTCCAAAGCGCAAGTGTCCCAGGCCCGAGCCTTGATTCGCTTTGCTTTTCTATGCTGCCTTTTAGTGACAGTGACCAAATGGGCATCTCACCCCTGGGCTCTCCTTGGAACCCCAGGCTCAATTATCTGCTCATCTACCCGGTATTTCCACTTGGACCCAACCAACATCACAGTCCACCAAGTGTGAACCCTAGTCCTCTCTCCACCCCACCCCAGCATGCTTCCAAGCACTCGGCCAAAACACTTGTAGTCCTTCTCCGTCCTCCTCACCCTCATGCCCCACAACCATGAAAAGGACAAATCTTGATGGCTCCGCCTTCAAACCAGGACAAGACTCCAATCATGGCCACTGCAGCCATGCCCACTGGTCCAGGCTTGAAGCTGGGGGCCTTTCCCAACCACCACCTTGATCTCTACCATCAGCTTTACAGATGGGAAAACTGAGGCTAGGGAGGGAAAAGCCTTCCCCGTGGTCACACAGAAACCCTGCCAGGGCTAGCCGGAGTCTGGGTCTGCCACCACCTCCCTAGGTCTGTGTTCCCAGTGCCTGGATAGGGTTTCTCTTGAAGCCACTTAGCAGGTCTGATGCCACTGCCAGGCTATGTGCACCCACTTGTGTGTCCCTGAGGAGCAAAGAAACTGCCAGCTGGGTTTGGGTTTCAAGACGTCTGTCGTCGCCCTTGAGCTGGAGATCCTAAAAGGAGATTGGGGCCAGAACTGGATGGGGGGGCTATGGGGGGAAACATCAATAAGACGCCACCTTGCCTAGAAACCGGAGAGTTCGCGCCACAAGCCCCAGAATCCTGTGAGTTCACTTGAGGAGGCCAGAAACTGCAGGGGAGGGCTGGGCTTCTCAGCATTTATTTCAAACAGCTGTTTAAAGAGCTTGTTTAAAATATAGATCATCATATATATATATTTATATATATAAAATATATAAAGAGGAATTGAAGCCAGCCACCCCAAAGAAAAAGCTATGTTTTATAAATATTTCTGTAGCTCCCACATCCCAGAGGAAGAAAAACAAAACAAAACATTTACAACCCAAGCTAGTGGTTCCATGTGGTGGGCCCAGTAGGCTCAGACCCTGGGGTGGGCCGGGGGTCTCGAGGGCTTCGCCTACAGAACATTCTGTTGAGGACAGACTGACCTCCCACTTCCCAGGAAGCTGGTGTCTCTGGCTACGAAAGATCGAGTCCGTACCAGTCTTGCCAAACCCACGCCCCTGGCTCCTTAGACCCGCCTGGAAGGCAGCAAGTGGGCACTCCGGGGCCTCGGGCTGCCAGGTTATTTTTAATCTTGTCGGTCTCCTTTGATGTCCTGGCTTTCCTTCCCTGATGGCCCAGCCTTCTGTTCCTGGCGGCTTCCAAGTGGAGGCAAAGCACAAGCCTCCTTCCACGATCGGCATCTGGAATTCAGAAGCCAAAATCCACGGGGTGTGTCCGGCCCCCCGGCTGGGCTCCGGGGGTCCCCGAGGGCCGCGCGGCCTCACTTGCAGACGTAGCGCTCCACGGTGCGCTCGCACCTGCGGCAGGTGACGTAGCAGCACCAGTGGTACTTGCAGTGGCAGCGCTCGACCACGCGGTCTGTGTAAGGGTTGTAGCCGCGCCCACAGCACATGAGGTCACAGCTGTCGCTGCCATGCGATGTCTTGTTGCACTGCCTGGAGGCGGAACGGGAGGTCAGTGAGCACCCCCATCACTCACCAGCCACCCCCACGCCCAGCCAGGCAGCCCCAGTCTCCTCCGACCACGGCTGCTGCCTCAGTCCCCCTTGGATAGTGTCTTGGTCTTTGGGGAATTCAAAATAAATTCTTTTTCTCAGGGGTCTTTCTCATTTTTCCCTATATTTCTAACAGGTGTTTATTAAAGTGGGGGGGGGGGTGTTTTGTTTCCTTTGTCTCTTTTCCTTGACCTTCTACTTCTAAATACTTGAAAAGGTCTCAATTGATTAATAATCCTATCTTCATATTTAATCCTTATTTATATTCTAACAAATACAAAGATCGCTTTTACTTTTAGAATCTTAGGATAAATTCGGAAACAAATGGCATCAGACGTGAGGCACAGGGAGCATCTGGCACTCTCTTCTTGGAGACAGAGGGTCTGACAATGATTTGCCCCCTTTGAATCAGGTGCTTCCCTCCAGAATGTTATCTTATTGGAGGCAGGGAGGGTCTTTGGGTCAGTGGAATTGCTATGCCCACTTTACAGGTGGAAACAGGCTCAGCAAAGGGCAGAGGCCTGCTCAAGGTCCCACAAGGGTTTGTGGATAAGCAGGGCTCAAGCTGAGGGGTCCTTTGAAACCAAGTCCACTGCTTATTCATTCTCCCTACCCTAAGGGACAGAGAATCCATGGGCTGGAAGTGATTCAGGAAGAAATGAATCACTCATGTGGGCAAAGAAGACACTGAAGGTCACTATAAATCCCAAATATCCTTGCCATCGGTTCTTCTGTCTAGTGAGGAAATGTCTGTGCAGGTCGGCATTTTCATCTAGCTGGGCTAAGGCTTCGCTGGGGTGCTGTCATGGGAAGGTGCTGTCATGGGAAGCATGCCCACAGCCACGTGGACCAAGGAATCCCAGAGTGTCCTAGGTGAGTAAGCCCTAGAGATGACCAAATCCAACCCCATATTTCATGATGGGGAAACTGAGACACAGAATGGGTAGAGGACTTGCCCAGCATCACACAGGGTGAGCACCGGGTCTGTGAGAGTTCAGGAAGGCTCCCTGGAGGGGGAGGGGTCACCCAGGCCATTGCACGAAAGATGAGTAGGAATCTCAGATAGAAGGGAGGGCACAGGGTGGTGAGGGCAAGGAGAACAAACACCTGACCTAATGTAAGGGGGCGGTGACAGACGGATGAAGCAGCAAGGCTGGAGGCAGGGAGGCCAGGGAGGAGACTGGTCAGCAGCTGAGTAAAAGAAGCCGAGGCCTGAGCCAGAAAGGAGCCATGGAGAGGAAAGGAGCGATCTCCTGGAGGGGGAGCCAGGAGGAAATGGTGACTTGCATGTGGGGGCTGCATGCAGTTCCAGGCAGGAGGGAGGAGACAGGAAGCAACAGCAGAACAACATATGCCCCAGAGCCAGCAGACCTGGGTTCAAACCCCAGCTCTTCTGCTCACTGGCTGTGTGACTTCAGGCAAGTCACTTAACCTTTTTGGGCTTTTTTTTTTACTCATTCAACACCATTAGTCCCTCTCAGTCTTATCTTGAAGGTCTCTAGACCAAGAAAGGGTGGTGGAAAGGGTTTCATTTTATTTCTGGGTCCCTGACATGCAATTTTTGAAATCTGGCCTCCAGCTTCAGATCTATGATGGTGCCTGTGATGGGGAGCTGGGGAGGCTGAGGCCTGGGGATAGAGCAGGTTTCAGAGTCTGGAATAGGGACTGCTGAGGGGCCTCAGTTCACCAGGCTGGATTTGAGGAGGGCATCTTGTCTGGCGAGGGGGCCCAGCTATGTGTATCACCTATGCACCTGCCTTTTAGAGTTAACAAAGCTCATTTCCATCCAACCCCCTGTACCCCTAAATCCCCAACCTAGTAAAGTTAATGTTTCCCCTCCTCCAGGAAGCCTTCCTTGTTGTCCAGGCTGAGTCAGGGCCCCTCTGGGCTCCCCGTTTTCGCTCTGTCACAATCCGAGCACTTGATGTCCCTCCACAGCCAGCCAGAGCCTCACATAATGGATGTAAAAAGTGTCTGTGGTTGTGAGCCACCGGGGTGGTGTTACTGCAGAAAAAGCGGACCCATACAGCTGTCTGCCAAGGCCCATCCTCAGAGGAATGGCTGAGGGCTGAGCATGGCGGGAAACCAGGGGGGCAGGGGGGATAGCATTCTGAGAAAGCAAAGGTGGCTGCTGGTGCTGTGGGAGGGGGCCTCCTCATCAACAGTCTGGGGACAAGTCCTTGGGGCAGAGTCACAACAGCTGGGAAGGAAGAGGCCTGGCAGCCTCAGGGAGGGGGTCCGGGGAGCCAGTCATTCACAAACCCTTCCCAGGGCACTGATCACGCCCAGCATGGAGGGGCTGTGTGATTCGAATCACACCAACCCTCCAGGTGTGTGGCACTGTCCCCAAGGCACAGAAGACGACCTTGAGCTTCAGGTCCCCCTGCTAGAAAGCTGTGGCGTCAGGATGGGAGCTGTCCTTCCTGAGACACACACAGGCACAGCCAGCCCAGGGTTCCAGGGAGAACCCCTCTTTGCTCTGGGATCCTCAGTGGGCTTCCCCCAGGTCCTGTGGGTTCTAGAATCCTACCCCTACCCCATCCTCATCACACCCACCCCGGGTCCTCAGCCTAGACTCCCGCTCCTTCCTGTCTCTCTGGCCTGACCTGGTTTCATCTTCACTCTGCCTGACCTCCTCAATCTGGCCTCCAGATGGGCGCCTGGGCCTCCTCTTACAGCCTGCTGCCCTGGCCCGTGAGGAGGGAGCCCCCCAAAGAAGCCCCCCTCTCCTAGAGACAGGAACGTGGGCTGAGGAGGAAGCAAAAGCTGGCCAGGCACCAACTATGTGCCAGACACGTTCTCAGACACCCTCACTCTGGTTCAATATTCTTTTAACCCCAAAGAACACTCGTCTTGTGGAATGCTATTAGGGGCTCCTTAATAAAAGAGTTCCACAGCCAAACACCTCTGGGAAACAGAGGCTTAGACAGATCCTTTACTGCGGGATTCCTCAGAGCCCTTAATATGTTCTCGTGCCTTGCAAAGAGAATTTCCCAGTGTATTTGATTGCACAACTATTTCTTTATAGCATTTCAAGATTGGATTCCTCCTGAACCATCTCAGGAAAGAGCTGCCCCTCTGAATCCTCACCAGCCCCTCCTGGCACCCAGGAGGTCTGCTGTCCCCACTGGCTCCCTCCCTCTCTCCCGTCCTGGATCAGCTTCAGCCTCTACAATAGGCCTTGCTATAGGGATCCCAGCCCTGGCTCTGAAATGAGGGTAGGGGGAGGCGGGGGAGAGGCTAGAAGAGAGAGAGAGCTAGGGTCTGGGAGGGGTGGATGTAGGTGGGGACGTGGGAGCACCCTCTCTCCACAAAATGCAGGCTGGCCTCACTCTCCTGCTGCCCCTTTGGAGCGTGCGTGCTCTGGTCCCGCCTCCACGTTGTGCAGACTTGGGGTGTGGCCACGGGGCTGCCTGCTGCCTCCCCCGCCCCATGGCTCAGCTCATTTGTCCAACCAGCAGGTTGTCTGACATGATCCTTCACGTATTCATTTGACAGACATCTACTGAGGACCTATTTTATGTCAGGCAGCCTCTTTCCTAGCCCTTGTCTCCCACATAGTCATTGTCTCTTCCCATCTGTCTCTGTCACTAGGGGGCAGGTGAGGTAGGGACCTCTCACGAGCCTCCATTCCCAAGGAGCCCCTGCGTGGGTGAGGTGCACAACAGCCTCTCCCAGGAGCTCTCCTCGGGGCCGCTGAGACCCCACACCTCCACTCAGCATTCGACCAGGCAGAGACTCCATTCCCCAAATGCCAACTGAAGCCCGACCGACCGTGTGTGCCCGGGCCTGAGCTGGGAACCTTTCCTGCCAGGGTGGCAGCAGGCCCTTACCTGTCCTGCGTGCCGTGTGAGCCCACCTTCTCATTCTTCATGCAGAAGTCAGGGGAGCTCTGCAGATAGATGAGCTCCGAGTCCTTCACAGGTCGGATGTCCAGGTCCTTGGGCACCAAGTGCTTGCGGGTACCCATGGGTCGGTGCACCACCTTGGTGGCCGACAGGTAGCGGGTCTTGAGGTCGGCGGCCACGTCCCGAAGCTCCTGCAGCCCCTTCCAGCAGGTGCGGATGGAGCAGGAGCCGGATACCCCATGGCACTTACACTTCATTTCCAGAGAGGCGCGCAGAGCCTGCGGACAGGGGGAGGGCGTTGGGCTGGGTGCTGGGGCCCCTTCCCTTGCCTGCCCTGGGCCCCGGCCCCACCCCTCCGCCTGCCAGTGTTCTCAGGGAGTCACTGCCTGCCCTGGGCCACAAGGGACAAGGGACAGGGCATTTTGCTCTAAAGCTGCAGGGTAGATCCTTAGCTCCTTCTCCAACCCTAGGGGGCAGCTGGGAGGGGCAGGAAGAGAGTGGCTTTCGCAGGGGTAACGGTGCCATTCACACATCTACTGTACCTAGTCCACTTCAAATGGTTTCGTCAGCACAGAAGTCGTTCATGGGCGATACCATTAATTTCTCCATTTAAAAAAGAGAAAATGAAGGCTCAGAGAGGCTGAGTCTCCCGCCCAAGGCTACACAGTTAGGAGATCTCGGGCTGGGATTTGAACCCAGTTCCGAGGGCAATTCCGAAAGCCATGGCTTTTCACATTCTCTGCTTTTCCTCTCTCACAAAATGCTTGCTGAAAAAAAGGGAGTGGGAGAAGAAAAGGAAGGGAGGGAGAGGAGAAGCAGCAGCAGCAAGAGGTGGGTGCTGGGGGCTGGCCTTCCCCGCGGCTGCCTGTTGCCGCATCATCACTCAGCACCTGGCTTCATGTGCGCTGAGCAGGTGTGTAATCGCTGCCTTATAGAGTCGTTGAAAGGATTCAACAAGATGACATATATGAAAGCATCTTGTGAACTACTAAAGCTAAATCAATATTTGGTTTTGAAAAATCTGTCTAAGTAAGAATTATGGTGGGCAGGGTTGGGCTCAGGGCCTGGGGAGACTCTAGCCGTGGCTTTGGAAATGACCCTGCGACTGACTTCCGCAGGCCTCAGTTTCTCCCTGCGAACCTGAGGGGCGAGTGGGACGCCTTCTGCAGGTCATCCAGTTCTGCAGTCTAAGCCCCGCCCCCTTGCACACAGGACTGGGATCCCTCTGCCCTCCCGCCTGCCCTGTGGGCTCCACTGCAAGGGTCAGGGGTCTCCCGGGCCTGTCCGTGCATCAGAAGTACGGGGAAACTGAGGCACACGGAGGGAGCCTTGCTGCAATCCCATGAGGAGTTAGTGAGGAAGCTGGTCAAGGTCCCAGGGTTCCCTACCCCTCACAGTGCCGGTAAGTGGGGAATGAGGGAGTCCACTTGGGTCTAGAGGCTGGAACTGTCTCAGCAAAGCCTGTGGAGAGCACACAATTAAGTGAACCTGACCGCAGGGCACGTGGGGCTTCCCAGGGGCAGGAGGTCCTTCTAAGTCATCCAGGAAAGTGAACCACACTCAGCAACTCAGCTCAGAGGGCAGGAAGGGCCAGGCTTCCCAAGGCCTCGGTGCCAGGGCAGGGCGTGCTGTCACTGACCCTCCTGGGCCCCTGTGAATGGCCCCAGGGAGGCCAGCTCCAAGGCATCAGGGCCCAGGGACAGGCATGCTGCTGCTGCTGCTGCTAAGTCGCTTCAGTCGTGTCCGACTGTGCGACCCCAGAGACGGCAGCCCACCAGGCTCCCCCGTCCCTGGGATTCTCCAGGCAAGAACACTGGAGTGGGTTGCCATTTTCTTCTCCAATGGGACAAACGTGAGATGCCCCCAAAGCTGAGGACCCTGAGTGGACTGCACTACGGGATGGGATGGCTGCCAGTGAAGCGTGAACGTGGCACCATGAGGCTGGGGCCTGGCCGTGGACAGGAGTGGGGCTGGGTTCTTGGGCAGGAGGATGGTGAAGGGCTCCCAGTGGGTTTCCAAGGGTTGCGGGGAGCAGGCCCGCAGGGTTCGGAGGCAGAAGTTCTTGGTCCCTAGCCAGACTCTGCTACAGACCACAGGGTGACTTGACCTGTTTCCCCAGCTGTCCAAACATGGCCTGGACGTCCTAGAATCCTTACACAAGGGAGATGAGAGAGAGAGGAAGGTGAGGACGTGGAAACCTTGGACTTGGAATCCCACAGACCTGGGCTCCATCGCACTGTGTGTCCTTGGCCAAGCCACCTGAGCTCCTTCTGCCTCACTTGGGGCCTCTGCACAAGGGGCCCAGGGGGGCTGCAAGGCGGAGGTCATGAGGCTCATCCCCAGCTGACACTCTGCCCTCCGGGGTCAGCTCCCCATCTGTAAGGCAGGTAATAGCGCCCCTTCACAGTGTGGTTTCATGGACCACGGAAGAGAAAGCTAAGCAAGCACCCACCACAGTGTCTGGCACACAGATTAGGATCAGGTTTGTTAAAAAGGTCCGTTCACTCACTTATGCACTCATTCCAACCTTCTGCACAATGAGGTGAGGAGTTAAAGCAACACTGATAATGACATACATGGAGGGGAATCATGTTTTGGAGACTAGGGTGGGGTTTTGATCTGGGAGAGAGTTCCCATTAGAGCCAAGGAGACGACCCTTAGCTCTCCACGGCCCACGGCCCACTCCATGCTTCCTCTCATGCCCAGCCTTGGCCCAGAGCCCCAGAGGAGGAGTCTGAAGAAATGTGACAATGAGGACTAGAGAGCACCCACCCATCCCATTTTATAGCCGGGAACAACTGAGGGCAGAGAGGAAGTGACTCGCCCAGTGTCACACAGTGGGTTTAGAGCTCGACTCCCAGCTTAGCGTTCCTTCTGCTCCACCAACATTCTCCAGCCCAAACCCCGGTGGACCCCCTGGAGGAGAAGAAGCCAGGCAAGCCCCAAGCAGCCGGAGAGGGAAGAGTCAGGGGAGGCCAGGAACAAATCAGTGTGGGCGTATCAGGGCCCGTCCCCCCGCCACCCCCTCCACTGGGGCACACCGGGTGGCCCTTTCCAGGCCAACTGGCACAAGCACAACCATCTGGGGTGGGTGGGCGGGTGGGTGGTTACCTGTCTCCCCACTTCACTGTTGTGTAGACGCATCAGTTTATTGGCTTGGGATCCTGTTTTTTTCACCTTCATAGGAGCATCGGAAAACTTGGCCCCCATGAGGAGCCCGTAGCTGAGGTTGTCCGCACATCCTCCCCAGCGGTTCCCGGGCCCGGGTGGCTCACCTGGGACGGGGCCGCAGGAGCAGCCGGGCAGGTCGCCGGAGGTGCAGGCCCGGGCGATGGCGTGGCTGATGGCGGCCGCCGACAGCGCATACACGAAGGCTGACTCCCGGGTCCCTGTGGGGAGGAGCGGGGTCAACCAGGGCGGGCGACCCAAGCGTCGGACCGTGCCCAGGGCTGAGGTCCCCACCTGCCTCTGGGGCCAGATGGGGCCAGGGGTGGCGAGTGGATGGAGCAGGTGGAGGGTACGAGGGCCATTCAACTGTCCCCCTCAACCCTCCCCCAAATGGACTAGCTGACGGGCACACTCATTCTGAAGCCCGAAAAGCCAGCAACCCCACAGGCACCCCCTCACACGCTCAGCACACTGCACCTGCACACTGCACGCCCCACCCCCATGTCAGGGACTGCTTTCAGGCACTGAGGGCCCCGTCCCTGAGCTCCTCAAAGACAGGTGAGCAAACAGCCTGCTGCGGGATGAAAGGTGTCCCCTAAAAAGATACGGTCAAGTCCTGACCCCTGGTACCTGTGAACGTGACCTTATTCAGAAATGGGGTCTTTGCAAGTGTAACTGAGCTGAGGTCATTAGACGGATCAGAGTGGGCCCGGATACAACAACGGGGGTCCTTGGAGGAAGAGGGAATCTTGGACACAGAGACATATAGGGCAGAGGCCACGTGACCGAGACAGAGACGGAAGAGATGCAGCTACAAGCCAAGGAACACACAGACTGTGGCAGTCCCCAGAAGCGAAGGCGAGGCAGGGATGAGTCTTCCCCCTTGTGCCTTCAGAGGAAGCCCTGCGGACATCCTGACTCTGACTTCGGACTTCCAGCCTCCAGATGCAGATGATTCTCCCCTTGTGAGAAGCCCCCAGAACGTGGGGCTTTGCTACAGCAGCCTTAGCAACTAAGATGGAGCCAACGCGCCTCGGCTGTGGGGTCCTGGCCTCAGGTCCAAGCAAGTTACTGCCCTTCTCAAGCCTTGGTGTCCTTAACTGTAGAGTGGGAATGATATACCTACCTCACAGGCCTGCTCTGGAGTTGAGAGAGTTCAGGAAGAAGGGAGGCTTTCTTTGTAAAGTGCTGCACACACATGGCCTGTCACTGTGCAGGGGACAGAACTGATCCCCTGCCTTTCAAAAGCCTCCTTATGATACACAGGAACCCCCACCCCAATCCATCCCAAATGCCCGCTCCTCCAGAAAGTCTTCTACACAGATACTCTTTAATCTCTGTATCACTCTGGGCCTCTCACAGCACTTTGAGTCGGGTTGGTCTAGAATTACCGTGTGGCACACCTGTCTGCCCTAAGGGTGGGCTCAGTTCCACTCTCGTTATAGACTCCCACCTCGCCCACCGGCCTCCCTGCATTATTCATTCCTTTGTCCAGCTCTGAGGGGAATGCATGCATTTGTACTGTCATCCAGGCTCCCCTGCACTCCCCGTATGTTCATCCATTCATCAATTCACACCCAAACACCCATGGCCATGATTAATTCATCTACCCACCCATCCGTGGATCCATCCATCATCCAGTTATTCACTCATCCACCCATCACGCTTCCATCCATCCATCCATGAACACAGCCACCTATCTAAACACACATATATTTATGCCTGAATTCATCCACCTCTCCCCGCACGCATTCCGCAGGCCCTAGCAGGCCCCGCCGGCCCCCTACCTCTCTCCAGGTCGAGCAGATAGTTGGGGGCGAGCTCGATGGAGGAGCAGTTCCAGCGCATGTCGGCGAAGGCCCGGCGGCAGGCCTTCATGACCTCGCGGGCGGCGTGCACGATGGTGTGCATGAGCTCCAGGTTGCTGCGGCACAGCTGTACCTGCGCGGACACCAGGCCCTCCAGCTGCTTGCAGTGCTGCGTCTGGTTCAGCGCCAGGGCCGCCGGGGTCTTGGACAGGGCCCTGCACGGGGCCAGAAAGCAGCCAGTGAAAAGGAAGTCAGGCCCGAGAGGAACCCTGCTGCCTCCACCCACTGTATGGCCCCAGCCTCTCTCAGTGGCTCTGGAGCCTTTACTGGGAGGAGCTGGGAAAGCAGGAGGCCAAGCACTGCTGTCCCCACTAGGGGAATGGCTCTCCCTCCCGCCCTTGTGTGACCTTGGGCACACCTCTGTCCTTTTCTGGGCCGGAGGCCCTCATTCATAACATAGGACCCCCCCCCCCCACCCTAACTAAGCTTTATTATAATTAGACTAACAGTTTTCTAGTTCACAAAGCATTCACATCCATTGCCTTATTTAGTCCTCACACAGCTGTGGATTATTATTTTTTATGCAACATTCACTCAATACTGAGCCAGACACTATGCTAGGTGCTAGATTATAGTCATCAGCATAATATACATTATTAATTGAGCACTTACTAGATGCACAGTGTGAGTTAGGAGTTTCCCATTTGGGCTTCATTTAATTATTAAATCCATGAATTAGGCTGTAAAAATCCCACATACATGCAAGGGATTTATGAAATGATTAAAGCCACTCAATTTTGTGATAAATGGGATTTAGCCATTAACTTGGGCTTCCCTGGTGGCTCAGATAGTAAAGAATCCACCTACAATGCAGGAGACCCGGGTTCAATCCCTGGGTTGGGAAGATCCCCTGGAGAAGGGCATGGCAACCCACTCCAGTATTCTTGCCTGTAGAATCCCCATGGACAGACTCCTCCTGCCAGAATCCCCTGGCAGGCTACAGTCCATGGGGTCGCAAAGAGCTGGACACGACTGAGGGACTAAGCACACAGCCATTAACTTGCTGTGTGACTTTAGATAAATCACTGTCCTCTCTGGGTCTCAGTGTCTGTACCTGTAAACTGTATTCCCCAGAGCAGGCTCCAGTGAGACACTCTGAAAAAGCGGATCCATGGTCAAGCACATTTTAGGGATGTGATATACTATATCCCCTCTTGAAGAATAATAATGCATATTTCCATTTTAAAGACCCTGAGAAGTCCTGCAGCAAAGCAATAGGCTTGGTTTGTAACTTCCAACTCTGCTAAGCACAAAACCCTTTATTTGAGGAGTCCTAACCTCATCCATGCTTTGGGAATGCTGGCCTAGGAGGTTCTCTATGAACCCTGATGATGCTATAGGACCTCTGAGCTTCCCAGATCCCGGCTCTGGGCACTGAAATTCTAAGACTTTAGGCCCAGGGGACCATCCTGGATTCGCCTTCTTCCCAGGCCTTCTCTCAGGAGCAGATTGCATCAGGCTGCACCTCCTCTAAGTGGAGGCTAGAGGGACCCCACAGTCTTAAAGAGTTCCACATAGACCTGGTCCCTACCCTAGGGCCAGCTGGTCCTCAGAAATCCAGCAGAGACCTTGGAAGGACAAGGGGAAAGCAGGGGCCAGCCTTCAGGCCTGCGTGCTGTGCGTCCCACTTGCTGGGACCATGGCAGACCTCATCCAGGGTCAGGCCTGAGACCTGGCAAGGCCTGGATTCCTGAGCCCCTGGCCTGAGATCCCAAGGGAGGCAGTCCAGTGCCAAAGAACAGCACAGGCCTAGGCAGACTCTTGGCCCTGTCACCCCCGCCTCCGTCACCCGCACTCCCCCGTGACCTTGAGCAAGGCAAGTAACCTCTCTCCTCCCAGTACTGTCTGGGGGATTAACTCCATGAGTGTCACATGCTCTGCCCAGGGCTGACACACCATGGTCAGTGCCCTGTGATGAAATCTACCACATTACTGCATTGGTGGCCTCTTCCTACCTCAGCCTCTTGCACTCACTTAGTCAAGGTCAAGGGCTCCCCTCTGACTTCACAGCCCCTCAGGTGGCAAGCCTGCCACCACCCCAGTGCTCTCCAGCCTCTTGTCCTTTCCCCCCACATACTGAAATATCCACTATACCAGACTCCTAGCTTCTCTGCCAGGGACTACCCTGACACCATGCCTGTGCCCAGACTTTTGCTGGTGCCAGGAATGCCCTTCCCCTGTTCCTGTACCTAAATGAAAAAATGAACTTGATCTGTTTGTGGGAGAAATATTTACTAAGCACCAACTCTTCCCAGACTCATTTGGTAATGAAGGATGTAGATCCTTTCCTCAAGGAGCCCCTCAACAGACAGCTGCACAGACCTATCACTAGTTATAAAGCAACCTAGATGTTCCAGCTCATAGACTGGCCCAGGCAAGAGCTCAGGCTTTGGGCAACAGCTGTGTGACCTGGGTAAGTTACTTAACCTCTCTGGGCCTCATGGTCTTCATTTGTTATAAGAAAGTGATAAATTCTACTTCCAAGGATTATGGTTAAGATTTAAGTGTGATAATGGCTGGAAAGCATTTGGAGTATTCATATATGGAATTCCTCACTTGTTGCCACTTAAATCTTGGACCAGAGGGAGTCAGGAGACCCGGGTTGGGACTCAAGCTCCGGCCTCTACGTGCTGTGCAGTCTTGGGTAAATTGCTGCCACTGTCTGAGCATCAACCACATAATGGGGATTCCTGGAGGCCTTGCAGGGGCCAAGTGAAATGATATGTGCTTACAGGTACTAATAGGTTAGTTGGCTTCCTCCTGCCTCTCTCTGACATGCTCCTACAACTCCAAAATATAGAAATCTTCCCAGAGGCCTGGGAAGCAGAGCCAGGGCAAGTGAGCACAGCCTGGGGGCCACACTGGGGTGGCACAACCCAGCCTGTCTGAGATTGACTGTGGGTGACTTGGGCTTCTCCCTCACTGCCATCCCTGGCCCACCCCTCCACAAGGCGTGAGCCGAGAAAGCTGGTGTATCTGGTGCAGACCTCAGGCCTGATTGCTTGATCCTGCCAATGCTGGGATACCTGGGGAACCTGCTGCCTGAATTCCTGCAGCCCGTAATGGTGAGGGGGGGCCACAAAGGGGCAGTATAACCCCCCACCCCAGCCTGTTTCTTGGTTGTTAAAACCTCTCTGCCTCCACCTGGCAAACACTGTCCATGCATATGGACCCACTGCCCCAGATGGACACAGCAGTCCCCAGTTGACAGAGCCTCTCATTTCATCCCATTCTCTCGATGTCTCGGAAGGCCTGGGAGAATATACCCACTTTAATCAGAGGAGGACACTGAGGCGGTCCAATGCCTGGGTGCTCGGCCTCCTCCGGATGCCACCTTCCTGGGTTCCCTTTCTACTGGGCTGGGGTCTGTCCACACTCAGCCTGCCCTGAGCCCACTCTGCCCATCACCCTTGCCCAGCTTCCATCCTTCCCCTCTGAGCCAGTCTTCTGTTTCACAACAGGAACGATTACAGGAGGTATATGAGAAAACACCCGGCACGGTACTGGGCATACAGCAGGCACGATGCAGGGTGGCTGTCTTCCAGGTCCTTTCCCTGGGCTCCTGCTCAGAAAGTGGATAACGTAAGCTCAGACTTTTCCTGGGGAGCTCAGTTCAGGTAACTCCTGAGCACCGGGCACTGCGGCTCCCGGGAGGGGTTCTCTGGACTCCTGGGGTCTGGATCAGCTACTCTGGGTCATTCTGTCCATCTCCGAAGTCATCAAGCATCCACCTCCCCAGCTGGTGGTGAGAGAGGTTCCATGAGGGGAATCCAGTGTGGACAATGAGTCTCAGCCTTCCCAGGAGGGCGGAGGACAAATGGGAACCATCTTGGAGGTGCTGGGTGGGCACGGGGCTGCAGAGAGCGCAGTCGGGACAGAGCGGCCAGCTGCAGCGCACTGGGAGAGGCCGGCTCACAGGAGCGTGCAGACAGGGAGATCAGGAGACGGGAGGCAGCGGATTCCACTCCAGAGGAGGGCGATGCGGTCATCTGGTAATTAGTGGTAATGACCGTTTCTAACTAAGGCCCCCTTGGGGAGGTAATCAAGGATTAGGGTGGGAGGTGGGGGAGTTACCCGTCTGGACATCTCGTCCGGCTTGCCTCACTGCAGCAGACCCCTAATTGAAAACATTTTGGTTTATCTGGGGGTGGGTGCATGGGGGAGAAGGTGGAAGAGAGGACAGGAGGGGACAGAGAGTTCACAGGCGAGGCCTATGCCAAGGGGGCCGTGGGATGGCTGAGGTCTCCTCATTCAGGAGTTGGGGCTCTCCTGGGAATGGTGGGGTGGTGGTGAGGGGCGCAGAGACCTGGGTTTCAGCTCCAGCTCAGCTGCTCATCTAACGTTCAACTTTGGGCAAGTCACCATCCCTCTCTGAGCCTCAGTGTCCCCGCTCCATTGTGCAAGTGGGAACACTGAGGCCCAGAGAAGGGTAGGGCTTGCCCAGACCTGTACAACAAGCAGCCAGTCAGAGAATCAGAAGCAGAGCCAGGCTAAAACTCCTAGATCACAGGCTAGGGCTCTTTCACGCCACTGTAGAGATGAGGAAACTGAGGCTCAGAAAGGCTCAAGTGATTGATTTGCCTGAGGTCTGGCTCACAGCTAGAGAACTGTCAGAGTTCAGGCTGGGACTCAGGTCTCCTAACTCGGGTCCAGTGCTTCTCCCAGCCTCTCTGCGGCAGCTGTGTCCTTCTGAGTCTCTTCGGACTCTTCCTCGAGAGGCCTGACCCAGAATGAGCAGCAGAATGAGAGCACTGGGGCCACTCCACCCACCCTGGGGCTGCCTCCAGAGGCTCAGAGAAGGCTGGAACCATCCTCTTTGCCCCCACGACAGCCAGAGAATGTTCTCCCCACACTCTCTGGTCTGAGTCTCCCACCATTTGGCTTGGGTGGGAGGGGAGGTAGGGGAGGGACCCCCCCCAGGTGTTTCCACCCCCTCTCCCTTATCCCCACTCCACAGGAAGTTCAGGCTGAGTCCTGGGTCCCCATCGGTAGGCATTCTGGGTCATTCAGCCACGTCTGCTTTCAGTTCCCATGTCAAATTCCCCTCTCCTCTTCAGCTTACTTTCCAAAGCCACATCCTCAGGACCCCGTTTTTCATCCCCACTGTACACTTCTCTGTTCCTAACTTTCCTGTGGTTCCGAGACCAAGAGGAAACAGAGCCAGGCAGCTTAAGTCCAAATTCTGCCCCTGCTGCCTACTAGCTGTGACACCCTGTTCATTAAAGACCCGTTGAGCCTCTACTCCCTCTTCTGTTTAATGAGGGAGATGGCCGAACCCACTTCACATGGTGGTTGGGAGACAGATGAAACAACATACATCAAGAATGTAGAACAGTGCCTGGCATATTCCAAGGCCATATATATATATGACCTTGCCATATGGTCTGCAAGGCCATATATATACACACACAGATACACACATATTGTTATTCTTAAACTCCACTCTTTCTCCTGCTTCCTCCTGTATCTTCAGCTCCAGCAATTTAACCACTATCAAACAGGTTTGGCTTCATGGAGCCTGTCTGCCTGGCTTCTGATCCCACATCCACCATTAATTAACTAGCTGTGTGACCTTAGGCCAGTTCCTTAACCTCTCTGTACCTTAGTTTCCTCATTTGTAAAACGGTAGTGATAAGAATGTCACCTACTTCACAAGAGTGTTATCAAAGTTAAATGTCTAAAGCTCTGGGGATTTACTGGTAAGCTCCTGTAATTTCTGGCTTCTCTGTTTCCCCACACGCACAGTCCTGTCCCTGAGGTTCCTTCTGCCTAGGATGCCTGCTCTGCATTCCATCCATGGCCATTGAAATCCTATCTATCCTTTGAAGCCTGGCTCAAAGTCACCTCCCTTACGTGGGACTAACCACTCTTCCTCTGGGCTCCCATGCTCCCTCTTCTAGGACACAGCCCAAAGTCCACTTTGTATCATTATATGTCTATTTCCCTCAAGAGGCTGGAAGTGCTTTTAAGGCAGACACTGATGTATACTCATTTTTTTGTGGCAGCCTAGGCTATGCAGTGGGGATAGCATGGATGTTGGGCTTAACTAGCCATCTACTGCAGACCCTACCAAGCCACATGCCAGCTTGGAGGCCCGTGCAAGTCACACATTTCTCGGAGGGAATGATAGCAATGTACCCCACAACATGCTAGTGGCAAGCCCAGTTCTTGGCCTCTGATGCTCCTTGTGCCCTTTAACAATGCCTTTCCTTCTCTGGACCTCAGTTTCCTTTTCTATACAATGTTAGTGGTGGGCGAGAAGGGCTTGGGCTCCCTGATCAGAGGTTCTCACCAACTGGGGCAGTGCCAGGTACCAGCAGAAGGAGAAAAGTGGCTGATTTCTCATAAAACTAATCAGGAGCAGCTGAGAAAAGCTGGTTCCCCCCACCCCCACCCTACACACACACGCACCCCACCCTAGGCTGGGAAGCCGCTGAGCCCAGGCTTCTCCTTGCAAACAAGAAATGCAAAAAGATGGCGTTCCCCTCTCCAGAGGAAAATTAATCGATAACTCAGCCCCAGAAGAGGCAGGGCTGGTGACCTCAAGACTGTTTGCTGGTGGCCCAGCCACTATCGCCCTGTCTTCCAGCTAATCCATGAACCTTCCTCACAGTCCCTCCCCAACTTCCATAATCTGTCCCCTGCCTGTCTTATCTGCATGGCTCCCCGCCCCCGACCTGGAAATCTATAGAGTGTGTCCCGTCCTGAACTTTTCAACCACCCTGGGAGTTCCTCCACCCAAAAGGGCCCTTCTCTCACTGCTCTGACCCGCCAAACTTCCAGAGATTCCTCAGGTCCCTCCTAGGAGCACTACCCGGGAAAAATCTACCTGGCTTCCCAATACATGCCCCTACCAGGTGGGCTCCTCTCCTCTCAGTCCCACAATACTGCCCTGGTCTCTTCTGGAGCACTTGGAAGTTATTTACAGCCTGGGCTTATCTCTTCCAGACCAGAGGGCAGCTTCTCCAGGAAGCGGCTGGGTTTTACTCCTCTCTGCCTTCCCTCACTGCTCCCTCCTGCACAGAGCAGGCACTCCCTTCTGCTGGAAGAGAGTTTCTCTCCCACCTACCCTTCCATTAATAATTTCTGTCTAAAGGACTGTCTTTCACATGTGCAGAGCATCTGACAGTTAAGGAGGTTCTTTCATGAGCCCCTTCTCATCTGACCTGAGTGAGACGGAGGCTCTTTCCAAAGGCTCTTTGACAAAGGAGCACGCTGAGACTCCCAGAAGCTGAGAGACACTTCCCCAAGGTCACGCAGGTGGGGCAGTCTAAACTGTTTGAGGACCTCCAGCTAGGGTCAGGAGACTGACAAGGAACGTAATATTCAGCAGGCCTTGTGTGCAGGGCACAGACCCTTACGACTCTTTCCATCTGTCCTGGTGGAGGTCTTGCGTAACTCTCAGCTGCACAGGACAGAGCAATTCCGTCGTCTTCCACGCCCTGTCTCGCTCCTCCCTCAGGTAAGGACAATATTTGACAGAGGAGGAAAAGGAGGCTTGAGAAGGGTGACTCGCCCACAGCCCCTACGCTACTTCTGCTCCCCGGTCTTGGGTACGCTGGCCCGATCCAGGGGGCCCCTTAACGCTCTCCGCCTCCCCCGCCCTCGGGGGCCCATCTGCGTAGACGCGGATCCCCTACTTACAGCCACTTGATGCCATAGCACACGCCGGTCTGGAGCGCCAGGGCGAAGAGCAGCGCCTGGCAGACCTGCGGCCGCGCCCTCATCCTCGCGCGGCGGGCGCGCAGGGGGGTCTCACCCTGGGGAAGCCGCGCCGAAGTCCAGCCGCGCTGCCGGCCGCCGTCGCTCGTCCTGCGCGCAGGCCGCCTGCAGTCGGGGAGAGCGGAGGCTGCGGGTTAAGGCGGCGCGTGGGGCGGGGGCCACGGGCGTGAGGGGTGGGGGCGTGTTATTCAAATTACAAAGGAGGGGTTGGGGCCCGGGAAGTCCGGGCGCGCGGCGGGCGTCGCCTCCAGCCCGACATAAGTCCCGGACGCTGCCGGCGTCTGGCTCAAATTAGGTGCCGCGGGAGCGCGGCCGAGGGCGTGTCCACCTAGAGACGCCCGCGGCGAGAAGAGAAAGGGGCGACAGGATCAAAGACTCAGGAGAGACCAGGCGGAGAGACAGCGAGAGGGAGCGAGAACCTCAGAGAGCGAAGCTGAGAGAAGCTAAGCAGAGGGACAAGCACACCGCCCTAGAGAGCGACGGAAGGTGTCGAGGGCAGAAGCTGAAGGCGGGCAATGGGAAGAGCAGATTCCGCGCCCAGGATCTGGTTTCTCATCGCCGCAATATTGTTAGTTATTGCCGGCTTGGGCATTCTCCTTCCTCGCTGGGGCTCGGTTTATACCCCTTCTGTAAACTGGGACCACAGTTGTTATTCAAACTGTGATTATGACACAATTCACCTTTTAAAAAGAACATCACTAACGCGAACGATTTTTTTTTTTCCTCCCAGCAACCCTGGGAGATGGTACTATCACTGCCCCTGTCTCACAGATGAGAAAACTGAGGCCTGGAGATGTGAAATGGGATTGTTCAGCCAACGTGCGGCAGTCTTCTACGATCACATCTACGCAGTGTCGGGTGAGATCATGGACCGTGAGAAGACAAGGAAAACGGGGGCTTGCTCTGGGGCATCAGTTTCTCGGGCTGTGACGGGTAGGATGAAAAAGGGGATGGCAAAAGTCTTTGTGCAGTCAGGGCTACTCAGGGTCCTGAGATTCCTAGTTCCTCCAGCGGTGCCCTCTTGGAGGGTCGGATGGTGCCCAGGCCGGATCGGAGGCGGGGCGGCCTGGCCTTGGCTAAGCCGGGAAGCTCACGGGGCCGGCGGGATGCCGCCTCTGGCCGCCAGGCGGCGTCCTGGGCCGCGGAGTACCCTTACCCCGCCCGCAGGCCGCAGAGTCGCTTTCTCCGCCTTTTCTCTATTTCTTCTTCCCCCGCCCCGCTTCTTCATTCTCACCTCATTAACTCCATTCCCAGCTTCTCCCAAATTTACCAACACCTGGCGTTAGTCCGGAGACAAACACAGTCCCAGGCCCTCCTCCCTGGGGAGGAGCAGACAAAGGGATTTCTTCCCAAAGGGTTTGGGGAGTTGGAAAAAGGAGGCGCCTTAGTGGGGGGCGCTTGACCCGAAAAGAGGTGTTCTCATCTGACTGTCTGACCTTGGACCTTCCACCACCCCAGCCTCAGCTTCCCAGTCTATAAAAACGAGGGCCTGGACTTCACGCATCTCCTGAGGTCTTTCCAGTCTCCCGTAGTCTGCAGGTATTTTGAGCCCCCTCTCCCTAAGTTCCCAGTATTACACCTACCTGTGTAGTGTGTGCATGTACGTGTGCGCCTTAAGAGCACACACACGCACAGACACATATTTTAAATCCCACTGTTTTCTGGGACCTTGCTGCATGACCCAGAGCAAGGCAGGGAGAAACCTCTGAATTACATGTTCTTTATCCTCCGCAGGGTTCTCCCAAGCTAGTGGTGCTCGCTCTAAGGCACTGGGGGCGGGGAAGCAGGAGTGGTGTTTCAGCTGGGGTCTTAAGTCTAACTGAGCCCCCTCTTCCCACACGCTCCTGAGAACGAGAAAAATACCGGCTGGATATGCCGAGAGGGGGCGGCGGGGAAGAGATCTAAAACTTTGGTCACTGTCCCTCCTCGCCCCCACCCCCTTCCAAAGTGTGGGCTGCCCCCTAAGGCGCCCAGCATTCCAGGGTAGGAAGAAGGAAGGGCTGCACGCGGATAGAGAAGAGCGCGGACTCACCGCAGGGGATCCGCGTCCAGCCCAACGCGCAGAGAGAGAGAAGGGTGCCGCGCGAGTGCGCACCGGGACCCAGGCCTCCAAGCTATCCCTGGCTATTTCGGAGCAGCCCCGGTGGTCCTGGGCTTCTCCCTTCGCTGCCCTGGCACGTCGCTGGGGGAGGCGGCTCCCGGTCTGGGCCTCTGAGTCCTGGCAGATTATTCCTGTCCACTGTCAGAGTGTCTAGGACAGCCGCGAGGGCCGCTGGGTCACCCTCAGCCTGCGCCTGGAGGGTCAGGGAGCACGCTCCTTCCGGAGCCCCCAGCCCGCCAGGGGGCGCTAAACCCGGGTTCGAGGTGGGCTAGGCAGCAGCCTCCCGGTGCCCTGGGACCTTGGGCAAGTCCCTTTCTCTTCCTGGGCCCCGGTATCCCGCTCCGGGCATGCGGTGAAGAGGAAACTAAGTGCCCTCTCAGATCTGGTCCTTCTATAAGACCCTCCACTTGCCGCGGTCCGCCCCGGACTGCCCGACCTCTTGCTTCAGGCCCGGCTCGGAACCTCCCTTGGGATCAGGCGTGTAGTGGACCCTCATCAAAGCACAGTGTCTCTGGAGAGACAAGCGGTCCCTTCCTCCTCCCGCTGGGCAGAAGGCTCAAGCTTCCCGGCTTGCAGCGGGCAAGAGCTGAAACCTTCCCGGCTGTGCACACGGTGGGCACCGCAAGCGTAGCCGCAGGCCCGCTCCAACAGGTGGTTATAAGGCTTAGGCTCTGGAAGGCCCTGGAAACCCCGCTGCCTGCGAGGCTGCCCCTCTGAGCCAGAGTCGACGGGCGCACACCAAACACCCCCTTCCCCCGTGAGCGCTGGCCAGGCCGGGAACCCGCACCCGGCGCTCGCGCTGTGTCCACGCCGCGCAGAAGGTCGCCTCGAGCCCGGCCCGAAGCCAGGAGGTGCGCAGCTTACAGAGCCGACCTAGAGAACCGGTGACGCCGAGCGACTGCTTCAAGGTTACCTGCAGAGCCGAGCCAGGCGAGGCCCTCAACACGGCTTTGACTCTGGCCGCGAGTCTTCCTAGATGTGTCTGCTGGGCTGCTGACGATGCGCCGGGTGACCCGCGAAACGGGTTAGTTTGGAATTGGGAAGGGTGGGTGGGGGAACTCGGGGTTCCTCCCACTATCCCCTCTAAGCCAGACCTCGAGCGCCTAAGGACCGTGAGGGTCTTGGAGGTACCTAAGCTCTGGGAGGTGGGAGGTGTGGGACCCGTGCGCGAGCTCAGCCAGATGTTCGCGGCTGTTCCAGAGGTGCCTCGGGGCCCGGACGGGACTTTCTTCCTCCCTACCTCCCCCAGCCTGGAGCTCAGGTCTGTAAACAAACTCTCGATTCTCACCCCTCCCCCTACCCCCACCCTGCCGCTTCTGGAAGCAGGTCTCAAAGCAAGGCGTCCGCCCCCGCCCCCCAATTTAGTAGGAGCTGCAGTCGTTCTCCGCCTTTTGCCACCCTCTCCCGCCCCACCACACACACCCTCTGCCGCTGGATCCAAGTCCCCCACCCCCGGGATGGCTCGGGCATGACCTCATCCGTGGGCTGACTCGGAGGGAGAGGGTCGAATGCGGGGGGGGGGGGGGAGGGGGGACCGGGACTGGAAGGCTTGAGGCGGGCCGCGGGGTCTGTACAGCCCATCTCTACCTCTCATCCGCTTAGAGCCCGCGCCCCGAGGCCCCAGCGGTTGCTCTCAGCGAAGGGACTGCTTGGGAGAGCCAAGGAAGAGTTACGGAGGAGGACTGGCTTTGCTTGCCCGGGAGCGGGTGCCCAACGGGGTCCCCCACCCCCGCCCCCCGCTCTGGCAGGTCTCGGCTGAGAGCCCGCCCTCTGCCCGCGGCCACGGCTCACCTCCTGGGGCGCTCGCCTGGCCGGGCGGGCCGGGGATCCGCGAGCGCGGCCCCTGGAGGACCCGAGCGCTCTCCCGGCTGGGCAGGCGGCGAGGGCGTCCTCTTCGAGAGCTGCCTGGAAAGGACGCCCGGGATCCTGGCGAGCCGCGGCCGGCTGGGGTCCCTCGGGGACTGGAGGGCGCTCGCTGACTCGCGCGAGTTCTGCTCCTCACCCGGCACGGTCTCCGGGCGCGGGCAGCCCGAACTGCTTTATAAGGAGCCGGCAGCTGCTTTGATCCGCCCACGTCAGCGCGCAGAAACCCCACCGGGTGGCTCGGGCCGCGCGCGCGGGGGGCGGGGGCGGGGTCCCCGCGGATGCCACGGACCCGCGGCGCCAGCGGCACGAGAGGACGTCTCACCCTGTTGAGCTACAAAGAAGACACTTACTAATTATAACTCTAGCTGGTGTGTACTGAGCGTGCGGGCTGTGAGCCTACTGCGTGCCCAGGGCGCTTGGGGCCCAGGTAGGGCTGATTTCTAAACCTGACAGCAAGCCCCGTTTGGATCCTCCACCCTGTCTGGTTAGGCAGAAGAGGAAGCCACGGCTCAGAGGGAAGTCAGACTTAGGTCTGAGTGCGGAGCCCGGGTGTCAGTACGAGTTGGTGTTGAAGCTCCATTACTATAAGCGTTGTGGGTCAGGAGAGCTGCCCTGGCATCCCAGGACCAGCTTCTCCAGTTCACCTCTCCAGACCTCCTCTGCTCCAGTTCTGGGAACTCTCAGCAAAGAAAAGAGGTGCGAGGGCTGTGTGCTGCGTGCGAGGCGGCTGTAAACCTTAGGCAACAAGAAGGCAGATGTCCCATCTATGGGATGAGTGCTGGGGAGTCTGCCTGGTCCCAGGGAGACCACCAGCCAAGGACTGGGTTTCAGAAGCTAAAGCAGACTATGGTGCTTCGTGTGCACTGTAGACCTAGCCTGGGGCTGGGGCTGTTTCAGGGGCAACTTCCCTGGGACTGGTTGAGTACCCACACCTTCCACCCCCTCCTTGGCCCTTCCTGGCTGATACTATTCCATTCCCATTTCTAACTGCTGGGTCAGGTGCTTTGGATTTCTTGACTTCTGTCTCCCCCCATCCCTTCCACCCCAGGAGCCTCAATTCCAAGGATAATCTAGTTCATTAGCAGAAGGAGAAACAGATTTAGTGGAAAAAAGACTTCTTTCAGGTCCCCAGAACACCTGGTTACTCTTTCCCCTGTTCTTTGCAGCCACCTGTGAAGTGGCTCCCGTAGGCTGTCCTAACCTGGCTGCAGATCCCTGCATATACAACACATTCATCTGAGCCCACAGAACCCCCTGCATGTTCTCAGCCATGCAAGTATCCTGCATGTAAGCAGGCAGTCTCCTTTGAACACAGGGCTAGACTTAACCTCCAAATGGTCACAAACTCAGTAGATAGTTGGACAAACCACATGCCCCCACACACTCAGAAGCACATATAAGTTAAACGGCCATACACATCTTCAAGATGCAGACTGTCCGCATCCAGTTTATGCACAAGCACACACGTTTCCATGCACACAGTGAGGACACACACAGCTGCCAAGTGGGCAACACCAGTATAAATATACTCCTGCTTACAGGCACAGGAATGTCCTTGTGAACACGTGCTGGGACACCCCCATCTCTTCTTCCAGAGCATTGGGGTCAATCCCATTACAAATGCCATGGGAAGGTAGTGGGGTTTTAGGTAGGGTGTGTAGGAAGGGGGTGTGGCAGACACTACTGCTCCACCTTAGAGGCTTCTAACAGGGGGTCAAAAGTGTGTCCTGAGCTCTCCCATTCCAAGGCACTCTGGCCACCACAGTCAGAGCTATTCAAGATGACTTCCGTTCAATTGGGATGCATCGTCCTCTGGGTCTAGCCCTTTGCTCATTTCAGCTGCCTCCTAATATTTGCACAAGCAGTCTTTCAGCTAGAAATCTTCTGTCTCCCAGCTAGAGTAGATACAGAAAGCAATTTGAAGTCACATAGACTTGGGTTCCAGTGTTGATCATGCCCAATTTTATGTTTAGCTGTGTAATCTTGAGCAAGTTGCTTAAACTCCCTGAACCTTAGTTTCTTCATCTATAAAATGGGAAGAATACAGTCCCATCAGACCTTCTGTATTCTCCAAGGTGAGGATTAGTACCCCTCTCATAGACACAGAAGCTGAGGCTCAATACGGAGGATCTGGCAAGTGTTGGAGCTAATATTTGAACCCAGATCTCTAGGGCTCAGAGTGCACCTTAGCTAGTGGCCCCCACTGAAACCGATGGGAGGAGGATTGTGACTTTGTGTTCTCTGGAGAGGAGTTGACGGAGGCCAGGAGAAGGTCCCAGGTCTCCTGGAGCCCAGCCTTGAGCCCTGTAGGGCCCTCCAGCTACCCAGCCCGGTATTGTGACTCACAATCCAGACATCAGCTAGGACTGGGACCTCTGCCCTGGACAGGGCGGGAAGGGGGGGTGTAGGGGGGAGCCTGAGGAAGGGGTGACAAAACCTTGGCTTGAGGGTCAAGGAGACTTGAACAAGAGGCTGCTCCTTCCTGTACCCCAGTCTCCCCATTTGCACAAAGCCGGTGCACTTTACCACCTCAGACATTCTGGGGCTCTCTGAGATACTTGGGAGAAGAATGTTTTTCATCTTTAAAATCAACTGAACTTCCCCCCTCCTTTTTCCTCCTATCTCCTGTCAGGAGCCTTCTCAAGGATCAGTGTGGGTCAGGCCTGTGCTGGTGGCCTGGGCTGCTAGCTCCCTTCAGAGGGGAGGAGGCGCTGAGCTGGGCAGGGTAGGCACGCTCTTGGCTACTATGCTGTGGATGTTAATATAGTTTCCTTCTCCTCAGTTACCCTTGGTGACTCTGGGTATCTAATTGCCCAGATGTGCTGGGGGCTTCCTGTCAGTAGGCTTCTCAGCCCTTGCCTGCCATTGTTCTGGGTTATACACCTTTCCACCTCCCACCCCTGGGCACCCAGGAAGGGACACAGTTCCATTTCCCATGTTGACCTCTGCTGACCCCTCCACCCACCTCACCTTCCCTCCCTTGGGTCCGAGGCCTTGGTGGAGATGGGTAGGGGCAAGTTGGCTACTTCCAGGAGCCCTGGATATGGGCAGGGTGACCTGGTTATAGTTCTTAGCCCCGTCAGTGCTCAGCTGTGTGACAGCAGATAATTATTTTGCTCTCTCTGATCCCATCACCTCATCTGTAAGTGAGGAGGTTGAACTAGATAGACTCCAAGGGCTTTTTCAACTCTAGAACCCACATCTTGGTTCTCCTTACATGATTGTTTTAGGATAAACTGTGAGCGTGGTAGAAACAATGATACCAAAGGGTGCTGTTTTCAGCAACAGAGTGTTTTTCAGAATGGCCTACCTGGGAAGGCAGGTGAACAGTGGGGCTGAGCAGAGTAGCCTAACCCAGAGGTTCCCTGCTCCAGGGGTCCGCAAGCCCTGTGCGGCCAGATCCTCCAGGCAAGGGGGAAGGGGATCAAATAGCAGCACACATATCATCAGACGCCTGGCCTGATTCTGCTCCTGTGCTCACCCAAGGTGTGACCCTGGATAAGTCACTCAACTTCTGTGATCCTCGGTTTCATCATCTGCAAAATGGGAAACCATTAAATCACTCCTTCCCAAGGTTCCTGGGAGATAACATCACGCACCTACTGTGTGCCGGGCAGTACTGTGCCTGTGGGCGAGGCAGGCATTGCTCTGCGGCTGAGCACACTGAGCCCCAGGTCCGTCTGATCATTTATATCATTTATGCCAGGTCTGCAATCCCAGGCCTGTGCCCCACTGAGCCTATGCCCAGTGCCAGGAAGAGGGACATTCTCCTCCTTCTCAGTCACCTAGAGGGAGGGGCTGTTCTTTTATAAGGCTCAGGGAGCAGGCTTGGGGCTGGTTGGGGTGAGGCAGGAGGTTTCTATCCTGGGTGTAGGTAACACCACTCCACTAGTCACGTCTACTGAGGGCGTTACTTCTGAAAAGCCACTTTCAACTCTCCATTGTTTAATTGGGGTCGTGGCTGCTCAGGAGGCAAGTTTGGGTTTCTGGCCTCTTTCAACTTCTTTTCAACTCCAGCCAAGCCACAGTGCTGCCCCCAGAATGAGAGGAGTGGGAAGCAGCAGGCTCCAGGGTTGGCAGTGCCTTCTCCAGTTGGGTTTCCCCGTCTCTGGTATGAATACCAGTCAGTGTTTCTGCCACATGGGTCTCACCCTGCACACCCACAGGGCCAGAGATCTGCCACACTCAGTGTCTCCATTGCACACAGGGAGGAACCGAGGCTGAGACATGTGATGTCTCACATCACTAGGTCACTGGTGCAGGAGACGAGGAATCTGGTCTCCCGACACCCAGCCCGTAAGCCATGCACTGTTGCTGGTCTGAACTCTTCCTGGACTGGCCAGCAAGGGAGGTTTTGAGTGGCACCAATTCCTCTCATCCCAGGACACGCGGTCCCCTTTGAAATATGACTCCATGCAGAGGTGAAGGCTATGTCCCCCCCCTTGATCTGGGCTGGCCTCGTGACTTGCTGATCTCCTTGAGTCAGTATGGCATGTGACAAAAGTGACGCTATGCATGCTCTGGAGCCCAGGCTTCAGGGTCCCTGCAGCTTCTGCTCTCAGCCCCGTGGAGCCCAGCCCAGCCTCCCCCAGAAGCCCAGGCTGGGCTCTAAATTCAGGTAGAGGCCCTGACACCACATGGAGATGGCCCAGCCAGCCCAGCAGAACTCAGGCCTGGCTGACCCACCCACCAAGGGCAGCCTCGCCAATGAGCCTACAGTAAGCTGGGCATATGTGCCCTGTTAGCCTGCAGAATCAGGAGAATCAATCAATCAATCATTCTTTTTGGCTACTGAATTTTGACATAGTTTGTTATGTAGCAAGAGATAGCTGAAGCAGCCAGGCTTATATAGTGAAAAGGTGGAAATTATGTATTTGTCTCAGGTGATATCAGAATCTCAGAGTTGGGCCACTCACCCTCTTAGACCCCTGAAGTTCTGGCTACCAGAGCCCCTGTGAATGTCTCCACTGCTCCGGGAGCAGCATTGGTCAGCCACTGGCTCCGTCTCGGCCATGCTGCATCCCAGGTGCTCCATCAGGGTCAGTGAACAGTGGTTCTTCCAAAATTGCTGCAGGAATGGGTGAATTCCTCACCCAGCCTCTGCTGGCATAACCCCGGGGTAGGGAGCTCACTTCCTCCAGGGCAGTCTCTTCTGTGATGAGATGACTCTGCCTGGGAGAAGGTCCTCCTTCATCTAGGGCAGAGATCCATGACTCCTCCCGTGGCCCTGGCTCTCTTCACGGGTCCCCTCTTCTATGTGACAGTCTTGGGTACTTCACAGTGGTCCCTGGAATTTGCAAAGCAGCACCATCTCCTTAATAGTAAGTATTTCCATGTACATAGAACCCTGTAATCTTGAGGGAAATGCTTCCACCAAAGCCTGAAACAAGTGTGGGTTTTAGGGGTTTCAATACCAACCCCCACCTCTGGCCTTGGAAAAGATAACTTCCTGTCTCTGAGCCTCGGTTTTCTCATCTGGAAAATCGGAATAGTGAAATTTACCACCTAGGGTTGCTGTGGGGCTTAAAGAGATGATATATGTAAAATGTTCTGTACGTAATCGGTCCTTGATAAAGGTTAGTTCCTTTTCTGCCAGGTACATAAACAGTTCCAGATGGAGAGCTCGTTTGTACTTAGCATTCATGTCTATATAAATAATGTGCAGGTGGGGGAGGAATTGTCAGGTGGCCAGGGGGTGAGGGAGTCCCTTCCCAGCAGCAGGAACAGCTTAAGCAGAGACAAAGAGGGAGAAGTCTGGTTTCAGGGAAGGGTAAGCGGGGGGCTCTTTGCTGCTGGCATCAAGAGGGGCAGGAGGGAGAATGACTGGGGGGAGACAGGCCCATGCCAGGGAGGGCCCCGAGCATTGAACTAAAGAGACTGGGCTTTGCCAAGGCGGGGCCTAGAGGAGGTCTGGAGCTGATCTGGGGGTGGATCTGGAAGGGAGGGGAGGGGAAAGAGAGTTCCTGGGAGCTGAGAGGGGAAAGTTGGGGTGAGTAGTGACTTAGGCCCATCGTGGGGAGGGAAAGCCTGGCCACTTAGTGTGGCACACCTGTCATGAGATGCAGGGCCCTTCACCGTCCAGCCCAGCACCTCTACTCTTGCACCTTCAGGGCCACCAGGCTTTGTTGGAAAGAGCACCTTTTCTGCCTTTTTGGTATAGGAACAGACTGATGAAGACCAGAGGAGGAGACCTGAGCCAGATCTACAGCCAGAGGGATGCAGGGCAGACCAGAGCAGAGACTAACGTTACCCATTTATCTAGCAGGGACTCAGAGAAGTCCCTTTCAAGAGCTGGGCTTTACAGTTTTTTAAGCTCTGCCACAGTTATGGGTCCTGTGAGACTTGTAACTGCTTTGGGGTGAGAGGAAAGAAGGCTGCTGCTGCTGCTAAGTCACTTCAGTCGTGTCCGACTCTGTGTGACCCCATAGACGTCAGCCCACGAGGCTCCCCCGTCCCTGGGATTCTCCAGGCAAGAACACTGGAGTGGGTTGCCATTTCCTTCTCCAATGCAGGAAAGTGAAAAGTGAGAGTGAAGTCGCTCAGTCGTGTCCGACTCTTAGTGACACCATGGACTGCAGCCCACCAAGCTCCTCCGTCCATGGGATTTTCCAGGCAAGAGTACTGGAGTGGGTTGCCATTGCCCTTCTCCATGAAAGAAGGCTGGGCAGAGATGATTAAACCTATTTTTAAGGTGGGGAAACCTAGGTAGAGAGGGGAAATGACTTGCCCAAGATCACACAGCAAATGTCTGGCATAGCTGGACTGGAACCCAGACCTCCTGCCTCTCACTGCATCCTAGCCTCTTTCCACAGCACAGAGGGACCAGCTGGGCAAGACGTTCTCACTTACCTGCTCTGGGTGAAGAGTGAGGGGAGCCAGAGAGAGGTTGACAGCCATCAGCAGACAACACTTAACCCAAACTGACAATTTAATTGTGAAAATGTGGACGAGGTACAGTTATGTGTAAGGAAATCCAGACGGTCTGGGCCCCTGGGGAGCCTCGGCCAGCACCCCAGTTGCCTGGGAAACGGAGAGGGTTGGGGATGATGTCACTAGATTTGAAGCTAAGGCATGGGGGATGGGCTACCCAGCCACCTCTTTGGGACCAGATGGGGCTGTGAACCTGGCCACAGGCTGTCGTCCTCACGATTAACTCCTTCCCTTACAGATGGGGCAAAAGGGAGCACTGGAGCCGAGTGGTGACTTGCCCAAGGTGACACAGGGAGTCGGTGACCATGTCCATTCATCCAGCAGGCTGCAGGCATCTTGAACACAGGGGATCAGAGTCACCTGTGAGTCCCTGTGCCCTGCACTGGGCTTTGCACAGAGCAGACCTCAACTTTGCAGCAAAGGCTGCTTGATCCCTTTATAAAAAGGGGATGTAGACCACTCCAGGAGGGGACACTCATTGAGTTCATAGTAGCCCTAGGTGAGGAAGAACCCTGAGCAGTCACCCAGGGCTGTGTTATCTGAACCAGGGGACACTGAGCTGAGAAAGGGCAGGTCAACAGGCCAAGGTCACCAGCAGGTTGGGGCAGCTCTAGGCTGACCCCAAGTCATGCCCCACATGGGCAGTCCTTACCCAAGGAGGAGTGGTCCCTCTCACACCACCCCCTCAACTCTGGGTCAGGGATCTGGACCTTGGGAAGCCCCCATTGTCTGAAGCATTTTCTCAGAATCCTCAGCATCTGACCAGAGGCCAAAGATCAAGCCACGCAAATCATCAAGAACAATGTAATAACTGGCCTTAGCCCCCACTGTGTGCCAGGCTCTGGGCAATCACTCTATGATTCTTATCTCAAATATTTATGATTCTCTGGGCTGGGGATTACTGTTCTCCCTTTGTAGTTCAGAAAACAGAGGCTGGGGGTAGGCGGTGGGAGGAGTGTCACTTGCCTACCTGGATACAGCCGGAAAGTAATAAGCTGAGACTTACACCCCACACCACTCTGCATCTAAAATCCATGACTGCCTTCTACCTCAGTTCTTAGATTATCCCACAGTGGCCCCTGGGGGAGAGGGAGGCTGACTTTTTGCCTGCCCAGCCTCCCTCCCACTTCTGATGATAGAAGCACTCCTCCCCATCCATCCCCAAATATCTGGGGTTCTGGGACTCCTGGTCACAGAGTTCAGTACTCTACTAGATGGCCTGACCTTTTGAAGATTTTCATTTTCCGATCCACCTAATATGACCCAACTGGACCACATAGAGCTGTTACCCCCAGCTAGCATCATAGGTTCTGGGAGAACAGTTTGCTTGCCTCTGGAATGCAAGTTCTAAAGGTGTGATTCTCAGAGTTTCCAGAAGCCAGCAGCCCTATTCCCTGCCATGTGAGCAAGATAAGGAGAAGGAGGGAGGCAGAGAAGAAACAGGCAGGGGGTGGGGAGGTCATCCGAGTCCCCAGCACACCCTTGTCCCTCCCAGTTGTGTGGGCCAGTGAATCCATGTGCCTTCGGCTCATTGGATTCGGCTTTCTATCTAGAGGCTTGCATCTGGAGCCATCCTGACTGTCACCTCTGCACTGTGCCCCAGGGTCGTGTGCTGCTATTAGAGGAGGTACAGGATGAAGAAAAGTCTCTTGTCCTCCAGGAACTAACAATCTGGGCAGGGGAATTTGGGATGGATATAGTTCTGGGTTCTATCTCTGTTCTGTCTCAGGTTTGCAGTGTGATCCTTTTCCTCTCTGGGCTATAAGTTTCCCATCTTTAACACAGGGCCAAGGAGTGGATGCTGGGTTCAATGTTCTGCAAGATCCCCTACAGATCTACACAACTACTTTTTTTTTAAGAAAAAAATTGAGGTATAGTTCACATAACATACATTCACTCTTTTAAAGTGTACATTGTTGTTCAGTTACTAAGTCGCGTCTGACTCTGTGACCCCATGATCTGCAGCACGCCAGCCTTCCCTGACCTTCACCATCTCCCGGAGTTTGCTCAGACTCATGTCCACTGAGTTGATGATGCCATCCAGTTCAGTGGGTTTTAGTATAGTCACAAATTTGTGCAACCATTGCCACTCTCTAACTTCAGAGCATTTCCATCACCCCAAAAAGAAATCCCATACCTATTAGTCCTCATTCTACCTATGACCTCAGCCCCTAAGTCATAAGTCAGTCGTGTCTGACTCTTTGCGACCCCAGGGGCTGTAACCTACCAGGCTCTTCCTTCCATGGGATTTTCCAGGCAAGAATACTGGAGTGGGTTGCCATTTCCTTCTCCAGAAGATCTTCCCAACCCAGGGATTGAACCCAGGCCTCCTGCATTGTAGGCAGATGCTTTACCATCTCAGCCACCAGGAAAGTCAGCAGCTACTAATTTCCTATGGATTTTTGGACATTTCAAGTTCATTTTCAAGTTCATCCATGTTGTAGCATGTATCAGTACTTCATTTCTTCTTATAACAGGATAGTATTCGAGATACCAAAGGAACATTTCATGCAAAGATGGGCTCGATAAAGGACAGAAATGGTATGGACCTAACAGAAGCAGAAGATATTAAGAAGAGATGACAAGAATACACAGAAGAACTGTACAAAAAAGATCTTCATGACCCAAATAATCACGATGGTGTGATCACTCACCTAGAGCCAGACATCCTGGAATGTGAAGTCAAGTGGGGCTTAGAAAGCATCACTACAAACAAAGCTAGTGGAGGTGATGGAATTCCAGTTGAGCTATTCCAAATCCTGAAAGATGATGCTGTGAAAGTGCTGCACTCAATATGCCAGCAAATTTGGAAAACTCAGCAGTGGCCACAGGACTGGAAAAGGGCAGTTTTCATTCCAATCCCAAAGAAAGGCAATGCCAAAGAATGCTCAAACTACCGCACAATTGCACTCATCTCACACGCTAGTAAAGTAATGCTCAAAATTCTCCAAGCCAGGCTTCAGCAATATGTGAACCGTGAACTTCCTGATGTTCAAGCTGGTTTTAGAAAAGGCAGAGGAACCAGAGATCAAATTGCCAACATCTACTGGATCATGGAAAAAGCAAGAGAGTTCCAGAAAAACATCTATTTTTGCTTTATTGACTATGCCAAAGCCTTTGACTGTGTGGATCACAATAAACTGTGGAAAATTCTGAAAGAGATGGGAATACCATACCACCTGATCTGCCTCTTGAGAAATTTGTATGCAGATCAGGAAGCAACAGTTAGAACTGGACATGGAACAACAGACTGGTTCCAAATAGGAAAAGGAGTTCGTCAAGGCTGTATATTGTCACCCTGCTTATTTAATTTATATGCAGAGTACATCATGAGAAATGCTGGACTGTAAGAAACACAAGCTGGAATCAAGATTGCTGGGAGAAATATCAATAACCTCAGATATGCAGATGACACCACCCTTATGGCAGAAAGTGAAGAGGAACTCAAAAGCCTCTTGATGAAAGTGAAAGAGGAGAGTGAAGTTGGCTTAAAGCTCAACATTCAGAAAACGAAGATCATGGCATCCGGTCCCATCACTTCATGGGAAATAGATGGGGAAACAGTGGAAACAGTGTCAGACTTAATTTTTCTGGGCTCCAAAATCACTACAGATGGTGACTGCAGCCATGAAATTAAAAGATGCTTACTCCTTGGCAGGAAAGTTATGTCCAACCTAGATAGCATATTCAAAAGCAGAGACATTACTTTGCCAACAAAGGTTCGTCTAGTCAAGGCTATGGTTTTTCCTGTGGTCATGTATGGATGTGAGAGTTGGACTGTGAAGAACGCTGAGCACTGAAGAATTGATGCTTTTGAAGTGTGGTGTTGGAGAAGACTCTTGAGAGTCTCTTGGACTGCAAGGAGATCCAACCAGTCCATTCTGAAGGAGATCAGCCCTGGGATTTCTTTGGAAGGAATGATGCTAAAGCTGAAACTCCAGTACTTTGGCCACCTCATGCGAAGTTGACTCATTGGAAAAGACCCTGATGCTGGGAGGGATTGGGGGCAGGAGGAGAAGGGGACGCCAGAGGATGAGACGGCTGGATTGCGTCACTGACTCGATGGACATGAGTCTGAGTGAACTCCGGGAGTTGGTGATGGACAGGGAGGCCTGGCGTGCTGCGATTCATGGGGTCGCAAAGAGTCGTACATGACTGAGCGACTGATCTGATCTGATCTGATTCCACTGTATGTATATGCTCCATTCTGCTTATCCATTCATCCATTAATGGGTTGATTCCACTTTTGACTATTATAAATAATGCTGCTCTGCATATTCATGTACAAGATTTGTATGAAATATATGCTCAATTTGTGTGTGTGTGTTTCTGTGTGTAGGAGAAGGATTGCTGGATCGTATGGTAACTCTATACGACTTTTGTGGAACTGCCAAACTGTTTTCCACAGTGGCTGCACCATTTTACATTTCTTCCAGCAGAAACGTGTGAAGGTTCCAACTTCTCCACATCCTTGCCAGCACTCGTTTTCTATCGCTTTTATTTTTGGCTATCCTAGTGGGTGTGAAGTAGTATCTCATTGTGACTTGACTTGCCCCAATGACTAATGATATTGAGCATCTTTTAAAAAAATTTTTTTTTTATTTTTTATTGGGGCAGCGCTGATTAACACTGTTGTGATAATTTCAGGTGAACAGCAAAGGGACTCAACCAGACATATGCATGTATCCGTGATATTGAGCATCTCTTAATGTGCTTACTGGCCATACTGGCCATTTGTGTACCTGCTTTGGAGAAATGTTTATTCACATCTTTTGCCCCTTTAAAAAAGTTGGGTTATCTTTTTGTTGTTGTTGTTGAGTTGTAGGAGTTTTTAATATATACTGGATTCTACATTCTTAACAAATATAGTATTTGTAAATATTTGCTCTTGTTATGTGGGTTGTCTTTTCATTTTCTTGATAGTGTCATTTAAAGTACAAAGTTTGTCATTTTTATGAAATACAGTTCCTCATTTTTTTCCCTTTGGTTGCTGGTGCTTTTAGTGTTATAGATAAGAAATCACTGTCTTATCCAAGGTCACAGAGATTTACATTTGTGTGTTCTTCTAAGAGTTTTCTGGTTTTAACTCTCTCATTTATATCCTTGATCCATTTTGAGTTAATCTTTAAATACTATCAGGTGAAGGTACAACTTCATGCTTTTGTGTGTGGATATCCAGTTGTCTCAGCATTACTTATTAAAAAGACTATTCTTTCTCCATTGAATTGTCTTGGCTCCCTTGTCAAAAACTCAAATGACCAGAAATGTATGGGTTTATTTACACAGTTACCTTTAAAGTGACATCTAGGAATTAGGTTACAGTAGCCTCCACATAGTCACAGTATGTGACAGGTAGTGTGGCAGAGGGAGAAGAACAAGGGGGAAATGTGGACTCTTGCAGACCTGGGTTACTTCCAGATCCACTGGAACCCCAGGCAAGCTATTTTGTCTTGAAATAAATAATACAATGTACTATGGGCTTCCTAGGGGTGTGTGTGTGTGTGTGTGTGTGTGTGAAGTCGCTTTAGTCATGTCCAGCTCTTTGCGACCCTATGGACTGTAGCCCACCCAACAGGCTCCTCTGTCCTTGGGGATTCTCTAGGTAAGAGTCTTAGAGTGAGTTGCCAGGCCTTCCTCCAGGGGATCTTCTTGACTCGGGGATTGAACCTGTGTCTCTTAAGTCTCCTGCATTGGCAAGTGGGTTCTTTACCTGGAGGCAGCCCTAGTGGTAAAGAACCTGCCTGCCAATGCAGGAAAGATGTAAGAGACTCAGGTTCCATCCCTGGGTCAGGAATATCCCCTGGAGGAAGGCATGGCAACACACTCCAGTATTCTTGCCTGGAGAAGCCCATGGTCAGAGGATCCTGGCGTGCTACTGTCCACTGGGTTGCAAAGAGTCGGACACAACTGAAGCAACTTGGCATGCACACACAATGTATTACACTGTACTATTCTTGTAAAAAATACCAACATCTGGATGCTCTTGAGCCTTGGTTTCCTTCTCTGTCATGTTTCTGCCCCAAAGCTGGTGTAAGTCCCTACATAAGAGGCAGGGCATGGAAGGGTGTTGCAGGTGGGGTCAGGGGCATAAGCAATGGTGTGGAAGCTGAAAAGTGCAGGGTGTGATGTGGGGTATGGTGAGAAGTCTGTAGGTCTTGGTGGGGGCGGGGGTAACACATTGAAAGATGGCCTCTCTCTCTCTTTTTTTATACTTTATTTTAGGTTGTACTGGGTCTTCATTGCTGCACGTGGGCTTTGCTTTCTCTAGTTGCGGTGACCAGGGTCTTGTTGCAGAGTGCAGGCTCTAGGCAGACAGGCTTCAGTAGTTGCTCTAGAGTGTGGGCTCAGTAGGTGAGGCACACAGTCGCAGCACGCAATCGCAGCACGCAGTCACAGCATGTGAGATCTTCCCCTGCCAGCAATCAAACCGGTGTCCTTTGCATTGCATGGCAGATTATTAACCACTGGGCTACCAGGGCAGTCCCTGCCTCTCTTTCAGTTGGTGAAAACCCAAAGTCTGGGGCCTGGATTATAGCATAGCTCAGAAGACCCCTCCCACACCCCGCTAGGGAGCCCCATGGCGAGAGGCCCAGCCTTGACACCCAGCCACACCGCCCAGCCTTGACACCCAGCCATGCCTCCCAGCCACAGGGGTAGCAGTGAGCAGGCTGCCCAGCTCTTGAGGCTCTCGGCTCCATTCCAATCTGGGTTTGGTGGGGCTGTACTGGGAGTGCAAGGTGATTGGGGTCCAGTGGATGCACTTTGGTTCCCTAGATTTGTGGTTAAGTGAACAAAGTATGCAGAAGGTCAGGAAGGAGAACTTGCAAAAGGAAAGTAAGAGGCAACTACCATTTGCTGAGCACCGACTACTTCCAGGACGGACTGTGGACTTCATCTCAGATCACAGCCACCCAGAGAAGCAGGGATCAGGAGGAGTGTATCCACTTCATGGAACCCAAAACTGGCTCAGAAAATGATGCCTTTTCCCAAGATCACACAGCCAGCGGGTGACAGAACTGGACCTCATGGCCTATTCTGCTTTTCTTAAGCACAGCCTTTTCTTGAAGGGCCAGCAGAAGAGAAAGGAAAAGAGAAGGAAGGCAAAATAGAGAGAGGCCCAGCAGAAGAGAGAGTCACACTGAGATGAAAGTAAAGAGAGGCAAAAATAAAAACCAAGAGTGGAAAGAGTGTGAGGCCACAACTGAGCCTGGAGTGGGTCCGCGGGGAGCCGCCGAGGGCGGGAATGGGCGGAAACCAGCTCATGGAACCTGGATCCAAGAACCCTGCTTGGCCTGAGACCTGGTAGCAAAGCTCTCACTCAAGATCCTGAAGAGGGGGAGGCTGGCATGGGGGCAGCAGGGTCTGCCTGGGAGGAGGGCAGCAGGGCCGGATGGCCAGGGGCTGCCAAGCAGGGCCCTTCACACACCGTCCAGCTCAAATAACCACCGTGGCCGCGGGGGCTGGCAGGCCCTTGCTCCCGACGTGCAGAGCAGCAGGCCCGGGAGGCCGGGAGGTAGGAGCAATGACCAGGCCTTCCTGGAACACTGGTTATTTCTTAGGAAAAACTCCTTATGTGACCTGTTAATAGGGTGGCTTCACAGTTTATTGTTCAAACTGGGACATTCTGAAGTGAGCACAGACAGATAAGTGTGGCCTCTGACCTCTAAGGCCCCACATGGTCGGGCCTGGCCCTTTCCTGCTGCAGCTGCCCCCTCCCCAGGCTCTCTACACCCTCTCCTCTGGTCTTTCTCTGCAGACATTCTGGAGTGGGCCTCACCTTGTCTGGAGCACCCTGTCCTGTGCTCTTCCGGTCTCCACACCCCTTTGTTGCTCCTGCTCGCCCCCAGAACCCAGCCCAAGCCATGCCAGTGCCCTTGGTGAGCCATTCAGTACCTTCTGTGCTTTTCCTTCACGGCTCCAATCACAATCACAATAATCAAAGAAATTCATAATTAACGCGTTTGATTGTTTTAAAGTCTGTTTCCCTTCCTAAGGGCAGGGCTGGGTCTGACTTGCCCACGGTTGTATCCTGAACACCCAGCCAAAAGCATAACTGAAGCCAGTGCATAAATGAAGAAATCACCTCCCAGGGCCCCCAGATAGCCAGAGTTGTGTGTCTGTCTTGTATTTTGGGGTTCTTCCCTATACTAGGAAAGGAAGGAGCTGATCCTTCTTGGGCACCATGTGCACTTCTGACTTCTTCCCCAGGCTCTGAGCCCCCATGGGGAGAAATCTGCCCCCCTTTTTATCTAGTCCATCTGATCACAAAGAGGTGGACATGACTGAGAGACTTTCACTTATCTCTTCCCCAGTCTCTATCCTAGTTTAGGGCCTGAACAAGGGACTCAAGTTGGACTTTCTGATGAGTCATGACAACATAAATATCACTAGAGTGGATCACAGAAAATCATAAGATAATATGCAAATGCTGAGTCCAGGCCCGTGGGTACCACGGGCACAAAAAATGCTAGTGTCTCTTCTTTAAGAGGTTCTTGTCCAACCAATCTTTTTTTTTTTTTAGGTTTTTTTTGTTGGTGGTGGTTTTTTTTTTTTTAGTGTACCATTCAGATTTTAGTATATTCACAAAGTTGTACAACCATCACAACTATCTAATTCCACAATATTTTCATTACTCTAAAAAGAAACTCCATTCCCAATAGCATTCATGCCTCCTTTTCCCTTCTCCTCAGCCCCTGGCAACCACCAGCCATCTTATTTTAAAGACAGGGAAACAAGCCCAGAGAGGGCAGTGCCTTATCTAATGTCACACTGCCAGCCAGCAGCAGAGCCAGGACCAGAGGCCAGGCCTCCTGACACCCTGCCTGCTTCGTGTCTGAGCTCTCTCTGGAGGCTTCCAGTGTTCTCTGGTGACTGGCATGAAAAGGCTGTTTAGCAAAGGCCCATTAAATTGAGGCTAACAGGTAAGATGAGACTAGACCATCTGGAGTTATGCCCAAAACCTGCCTGTGCCTGGAATAGATCTGAGGGCTTTTGAGGGGCAGAAGACATAACATCTCTAACTGGTATCCTGCTTCCTACAATAGCCAGTATCCTTTCATAGCTGGGGGTGTCTTCCCCCAGTCGACCACATGGCCTCCTCTGTGGTCAGAGTAGGCTCAGAGTGGGCATGAGGAAGCAGGGGCCAGACTTCCCAGGTTTCCCACTGTTTTTAGGACCCCAGAAAGCTGAGTCAGCCTATGAACACAGTGTGTACATCTTCCTATGGTAATTTAGCAGTTTTCACATTCCATGCCTTAGCCAAAATGGAAAATGAAAGAAAGGGGAAAAAGGCAGTGTTATGTTTTAAAGTGGCCTTAGCTCTGTGAGTTCTAACATGGGAAAATGCTGTCCATGATGTCATGGGCCCCGAGGCCCTCTGGGCATTGTTATTGACACTTCACGTGGTAGGCTGGGCCCCGGATCCACACATTCCTCTTGCCAGAGCTGTGTGAGCCTGTGGGTCCATCTACAAGCCTGGGCCAGACCCTCTGAGCCAGGATGGAGCCAGGCACTGGGCAGACAGAGGGCACCCTCTGCTAAGAGCCCATTTCAGCTCCTTGCTCTGTCATCCAGAGGTCTCTGAGGTCCTCCCCTCATGGGATCTGCAGCTGCCCTGAGACACAGAGGGTCAGCACTCTGCTCTGTGTCTGTCCATGGGGCAGCAGAGTGGTGTGGCGCCCTGCTCCCGGTCACATAGTTGGGGAGCGCTGGCCTTGCCCATCACTAGGGGAGCCCTGCCCCCTGACTCTGAATGTTATGAGGAGAGGGCATGGTCCTTGCCCACGAGCAGCCAACAGACTGAGACGGGCTGTGGGGAAAGCACTTGGTCAAGGCCAAGTCTTCATTTTACGGTGTGGAAGAAACTGAGAGGGCAGGGGCTGGCTCAAGGTCACGGAGACAATCCACAGGCCAGGCAGGGCTGGATGCAGGCTCTGGACTCCTGGCAGGGAGCATTTCTGACTCTATCTGCACTTAAGCAGTTCCGTTGGGGCGGAAGCTCTGCTGTTCCGGAAGAGACGCCAGGCCTTTCCAGAATCCGGTCTGAATCAGGATCTGCTGTCAAGGCTTAGTCCTCAGGGAACCACTGCTGGCAAAGGGAGGTGAGGTATTGATTATGGCTGGGGCTGGGGGAGTGTGGCTGAGGCCCGGAGGTGGGGAGAGAAGGGATGGGAAAGGGCGGTGGAAGTTTCTCTGAGAGACAAACTGAAGGCACATTTATTTTTGCTTGTGCTTATCTGTATTTTCTAATTTTTCTGCAGTGCTAAAGTTCATTTTTCCTATTTAAAAGTAATAAACTACACCAATACAGTATACTAACGCATATATATGGAATTTAGAAAGATGGTAACAATAACCCTGTGTACGAGACAGCAAAAGAGACACTGATGTATAGAACAGTCTTATGGACTCTGTGAGAGAGGGAGAGGGTGGGAAGATTTGGGAGAATGGCATTGAAACATGTAAAATATCATGTATGAAACGAGTTGCCAGTCCAGGTTTGATGCACGATACTGGATGCTTGGGGCTGGTGCACTGGGACGACCCAGAGGGATGGAATGGGGAGGGAGGAGGGAGGGGGGTTCGGGATGGGGAACACATGTATACCTGTGGCGGATTCATTTTGATATTTGGCAAAACTAATACAGTTATGTAAAGTTTAAAAATAAAATAAAATTTAAAAAAATAAAACAAAACAAAAAATAAATAAATAAATAAAGTTATAGGTTTTAAATATATATGGAAAAAAAAAAAGTAATAAACTACTTATTGGGCATGGTCTGGAAATCCAGGGTTGTCTCAGTCCTGACTGGCTGTGTGAACCTGGGCAAGCCCTCTCTGGGCCTGTTTTGGAAATGCCAGTAAATAAGGTTGCCCCATGAAAAGTAAATGAATCCAAAGGCTCCCTGACTCAGGACACAGCTCTTTGGCCAGGACATCAGAGCTGTTCATCTGTCCAAAGGAAGAATGCAGCAACCCAGAAGTGAGGTATCTAGAGAAAATCCAAGGTTCAGAGACACCCACTTGCGCTGTGCACCCATTCAGCACGGTCCAAAAGGCAGGCATTGTCTGAGGGCCATGCCCATCCCAGTCTCTGCAGAGGGCCTCTCTGCTTGGAGTGGAGACGGTTCACCAGGCCTACCAAGGTCTGAGTAATCTGCCTTCTGCCCCAGCCCTCCTTGCCCAGGTTCCACGCCCACCAGGCAACGGCTCTCAGACACCCGGCTCCCTCCCAGGAGGGAAGGAAACTGGGGAGGGGACAAGAGCACTCCTGTCAGGAGAAACAGCGGTGGCCTGATATCAGTCATAATAGTGTTGGGAGGCGGCAGTGATCATGAGTGACGGTTAGAGCCAGCTGTCCAACCTCCCCGGGTGTCTTGAGAAAAGTCAATGTCAGGACAGCCAGGTGAGGGCCAGACTCCTCGCTCATCAATCACCGGGGACCTGTCACCCAGTAAAAGGGTTATCTCATTTTAATATGTGTATATTGTTTAGGGCATTGCCTGGTATAAGATAAGAAGTTAATAAAAACTGCTAAGTGAAAGTTAACGGTGGCCAGTCTGGACAGATGGGTAGAGTTGTGGATCCACAGAGGGAAGGGTGCCTTGGTCCTGCCACCTGTCCAGCTGGAGCCTCGTCTCTCTGAGACTCAGCTCACATAACCTCTTCCTCCCAAGAGCACCTGGCTGACAGTTGTGAAAATTCTCTCTGGTCTTCCATCTCACTGCCCCTCTGATGTCTGGGCTGGGGAAGGATCATGGCTCTCCATCTCTGAATTACGGCCCCACCCACCACCTATCAGTGCTTCCTTGGTGGCTCAGAGATAAAGAATCTGCCTGCAATGCAGGAGATCCAGGTTAAATTCCTGGGTCAGGAAGGTCCCCTGGATGAAGGAAATGACAACCCACTCAAGTATTCTTGCCTGGGAAATCCCACTGATAGAGGAGCTTGGCAGGCTATAGCCCACGGGGTCACAAGAATCAGACATGACTTAGCGACTAAACCACTAACTATCACTTACCACCCACCAGCTCTGAGTTCTAAACCTCAGAGGCCTGGAATTCTAGGTCAGCCTGGGACCCCATAATGTCAGAACTGGAAGGACTTCAGTATGCACCTTGCTGACCCCTCCTCCAGTACACACATGGGGAAAATGAGGTCCAAAAGGGGCAAGAGACCCCCTCCCACCCTGCAACTCCTATTTGCATAGCCAGGGAGCCCAAGGCTGGGCTGGAGCTGGGGACAAGCCTCGTGCTTTTTCCCAGCCTCCTCTGGTCTCCACAGGTCCCCAGAGGCCACTCCAGAGACTATGTTTCCCGTCTCCCGTGGCCACATCTCACCTGGTCTTTGTTTGCTCTATCCTCTGTGGCTCTGTCTGGGATAATTCTCTCTGAGTGGGGTCAGCCCTCTGGGAGTAGGCAGCTAACGAGCTTCAGATGTCCAGGACAAACTGCCTCACGGAAGGCAGATGCTGAGATGCTCATGCTGATTGTGGACACCGGCCACACGTGGTGGCTCAGAGAGGTCCCCTCCTCTTCCCTTTACAGAGTGCTTAATTCTCCACTTGGAAGCAGCAGGTGCCAGGTTCACCCCCGAAACCCTGACTGGGGTGTCTATTTCAAGGAGGTCTGGAAAAGGGCAGGGAGGCTGGAGGACAAAGGCATTTTGATCATTTGGGAATTTATTTCATTTCAAAGTTTTTCTGATCTTTACACTGAGGTAGCAGGATGGATGGGAAGGGAGGCCGGCGAGCTGCTTGTTGATGGCCAGCTGTGTGCATGCTCCGGGCTGGGCACAGATGTCATCTTCTCCAACCCTCACAGGCTGCCTGCAAGATTAGGACTGTCACCATCCACTTTACAGCGAGGAAAACTGATCTAAAGACCAGAGAGAAGTGAGGCGGTGTGTCCAGGGTCACACAGCCTCTGAATGGCCAAAACTAGAGTTTCAACTCATTTCTGTCAGAGTCTAGATTCTTCCCTACAGCAAGCTGAGATGTTTCCAGAAGACCAGGATGGTGTATTATGGTCTCAAAGCTACATGAATGGTGAGGGCTTGTGGGCTGCCCTGGTGTTCCAGGCACCAAGGCTGCCTTTGCAGCTGACTCACTCTTCCATTGTCACAGGGCAACAGATTTCATATTCACAGAATGCGGGGGTCATCATCGCAAATTCAGGTGAGGTAATCCTAATTGCTGTAATTACATCCTCAGACGTGCCTGGAACACATTCTGGGCACCAGACCCTCTGCCAGGGGTGTTCCACTGGTTAACTGGTAAGAGCTTGGATTCTAGCTGTGTGACCCTAGGCAAGTTAATCTGCCTCTCGGTGCCTTCATTTCCTCATCTGTGAAATGAGGATAGTATTAGTTCCTATCACATGGTGTTGTGAAGTGAAATTAGTTAATATCTGTAGAGGGCTTAGAAGAAGTCCTGGCACAGAACACCTACCCAGCACAAGTGTTAACTGATACTGAGCTCAACCTTGGGAGACGGGTGTTGAGATTTTCCCTGAAGCACAGGGGTGGAGATTGAGGTAATGCACTGCAGTGGTTCTCAAAGTCAGTGTGCATCAGAATCACCTGGAGAGTTCATTAAAGTGTGGAGGGCTGGGTCTGCCCCCAGAGTCTCTGGTTCAGTAAGTCTGATTGGGGCCTGAGAATGTGTGTTTCTAGCATGTTCTCAGGTGAAGCTGATGCTGCTGGTCCGGTGAGTCTACTCTGAGAAGCAGCACTCTAGCAGACCTGAGTTGTCCCAGGCCAGCTAGGACTCTCGATAGCAGAGGCTCAGTAAGTAATTGTCACCTTGTTTATTTAACTTCAATGCAGAGTAGTGTGAAATGCCAGACTGGATGAGTACAAGCTGGAATCAACATTTCTGGGAGAAATATTAACAACCTCAGATATGCAGATGATACCACTCTAATGGCAGAAAGTGAAGAGGAACTAAAGAGTCTCTTGATGAAGGTTAAAGAGGAGAGTGAAAAAGATGGCTTAGAACTCAACATTAAAAAAATAACTAAGATCATGGCATCCGGTTCCATCATTTCATGGTGAACAGATGGGGAAAAGTGGAAGCAGTAACAGATTTTCTCTTCTTGGGCTCCAAAATCACTACTGATGGTGATTGCAGTCATGAAATTAGAAGACGCTTGCTTCTTGGAAGGAAAGTTATGACAAACCTAGATAGCAGAGATATTAAAATGCAGAGATATCAGTTTGCTGACAAAGGTCCATATAGCCAAAGCTATGGTCTTTCCAGTAGTCACGTATGGATATGAGAGTTGGACCATAAGGAAGGCTGAGCTCTGAAGAATTGGTGCTTTTGAATTGAGGTGCTGGAGAAGACACTTGGACAGCAAGGAGGTCAAACTAGTCGATCCTAAAGGAAATCAACCCTGAATATTCATTGGAAGGACTGATGCTGAAGCTGAAACACCAATACTTTTGGCACCTGATGCGAAGAGCCGACTCATTGGAAAAGACCCTGATGCTGGGAAAGTTTGAAGGCAAAAGGAGTAGAGGGTGGCAGAGGATGAGATAGTTGGATAGCATAACTGATTCAATGGACATGATTTTGGGCAAACTCCAGGAGATAGTGAGGGACAGGGAGGCTGGGTGTGCTGCATGGGGTCGCAAACAGTCAGACACAACTTAGTGACTGAACAAAAACAAAAAATAACTTGGCATGTGAGTGAGTGACGATTAAAGGGAATGGAAGGGGTGTTGGACCAGGAGCCCCAGGATTCTGGTCCTGAATTTGCTCCCACCTCTCTATGGGACTTGACCATGTTCCCCTGCAGCCTCGGTTTCCTCCCCTGTAAAACAGGGGTATCTATAATCCTTCCTCACTGATCTCTGCGAGGATGAAAGAAGGCCTGGAACAACTCCAACACCCAGGCAAGAGTGGCAAGCATGGTCTCCGAAGGTGACGGGCTCTGGGAACTGCTCACTGTGACCCTTACGGCTGTCTGTCTTTGCTCCCAACATCGAGGGCTGCAGCCCATCTCTTTTACTTTTTTCTCAAACCTGAGTTGGAAAGATTGGGGCCACACTGTCCCCCAAGTCCCATGGCCCCAAGGCAGAGGGCAGCGTGCTTGCTGTGGCCACAGGTTGCATAAAAGGGCCTGTGTTCCGGCCGCTCACCTCCCACTGCGCCCAGGGGTTTTCTATTTCAGTTGCTGTAAAAATATCACCTTTGATCTCAGCTTGTGGCTCTTAAAAAAAGAAGAAACCACCAACAGGCTGGGTTTTCATTCTCCCCAGCCCCGCCTCTGTCTCACCTCCGCCTCCGCG